>NC_041391.1:76908305-76917750 GCF_002162155.2 Triticum dicoccoides
CCATCTTATCCTAATCAATTGTCAGCTTTGATGACAGAGACTCCGGTGAATCGCATGAGTGCTAAGTCCGATTGAATGATTATCCCTGTGGATGGACTAACCCGTTTATTCTCATGGATTGAATGTTTATTATGAGTATTGTTTACTGGTGAATTTAAAGCCCTTTCTGCGATGTCGCTCAGACGTCCGACTGTGGCATTTCTTTTAAAGCCCTTTCTGCGATGTCGCTCAGACGTCCGACTGTGGCATTTCATTTAAAGCCCTTTCCGCGATGTCGCTCAGATGTCCGACTGTGGCATTTCTTTTAAAGCCCTTTCTACGATGTCGCTCAGACGTCCGACTGTGGCATTTCATTTAAAGCCCTTTCTGTGATGTCGCTCAGACGTCCGATTGTGGTATTTCTTTTAAAGCCCTTTATGTGGTGTCGCTAAGACGCCCGACTGTGGCATCATTTTTCCTTATTTTTATTTGTTCACCTTTCGAGGCGTCGCTTCAGACACCCGATCGGTCTTCTTTTGTGTTTTGTTGGGATTTCAGGCGGACTACCGCCGTTTCCCCTTTTTCTTACCCCGTTATGCTAATTTTATTTTAATGTGCATTGATGAATTAATCATGTCGCATCCATGCATGCATCTATTATATCTTACGTCCGAACTGTCTTGCGAGTACTTTCAAAGTACTCACTGGCTTGTTGATTTGGCCAGATGCTGACGAAGGCGATCTCATGGATGAAGAGTTCGATAGCGAGTCCGACACTTAGAGGAGTCCCAGTCAGTCTCGTGCGACCCTGGATTTGGCCACTGTTTTATATCCGCTTCCGCTACCAAATAAACTTATCGAGCCTCACCTCGACGTTCGATGAAATGATATTCTTAGAGTCTTGTATTTCCCTTCCCGCTGTGTTTTTCCACCACTAACCTACCCATGAGTCAGTAGTATGTCTCCACACCACTGTGTCCTGTCCGCCATTATGTATGATTATTGGTGTGCTTGTAATAATTTGGTTGAGCGACCGCAGTTCAACCCTGTAATATATTATATGCTACTGGCTTATTGTATCAAGAAATTGTCTACCAGTGAGGAGGATTTCTCTCATACTGGACTCAAAAGACTGGTTTATCAATAAATATTTTTATTGGAAAACCGGCCGTGACAAGCTTGGTACCAGAGCCAGGCTGACTGTAGGAAGCCACTAGGTACGATCGCTAATTAGTTATTAGCATGACAGGGCTATTTTATGCTTTTGCAATTGTAGTCATTTTCTGTCAGTCAGCATAAATTTATGATCTGACCCTACAGAATTTTGCCTACTTTTGTAGATGGCCAACGTCAGCTGCGAGTCTCAGACCTTCGCCAATGTGCCCGATGGGTTCGTCAAGCTTCTTTCTTCCATCGTTCAGGTCGTGATGGGGCCATCCGTGCGCCCAGTCTTCACACTCTACCAGCACCGAGTCAACGACAGTCTGACCATGCACCAGGCCGCGGTGCAGTTCAAGGGAGGGCGTGGTGAGTTACGCCGCTTCCGGTTCGTGGGAAGAGCCATGCCTACGGAGAGGCATGCTATGCAGATGGCAGCCCGCGAGGCGATAGCTCGTCTCAGGGATGTCCTTCCCGTGATGAAGACTCGTCGTTACCGTTATCTTCCGTGCCATGTGCCTTACACCTGTCACTACGCATACTCCTGCCCCAGAGGAGAACGAGACGAGGCTTTTGAGATGCTCATTGAGTATCTCCAGGCCCTGGAGGCAGCCTTCGACAACCTGGTGGACGACTTCGTAGCTACCCGCATGGACTCAGTCCATGGCTGTGCTGCCAACAGGAGGGAGCTCCTACCAATCGCATCGCCACTGACTTTTGTCTCGTCATCAGCATCTTTTACGCCTGCTCGTCGTCTGCCTTCTACCGAAGAATTCAACCAAGTTATTGCACCCACTCCAGCGCACACTACACCAACCTTCGCACCCACTCCTGTACGTGTTGCTCCGCCCCTGGCAACAGCTCCGCCCACTCTGCGCAACACTACACGTATGGAGCCCATTAGCGAGGAGGAAGTCGAGTCCCCAACCTCGCTACGCCTCGCCCTCGGCAGGGCAAAGGAGGTCGTCAACATTTCTGCCTGAGTACGCCTAGCTGCCATGTAATGTGCCGCTTTGTAAGATATGTACATAGGTTGGGAGAAGTAGCTTGTTTGCGCATCATGTAGGATCTGGAGAAGTGCACTAGCCTTAATAACATGTCAGGATTAGGTACGCATATCCTGAGTGATGTATTGTATAACTACCGCCCGCGTGTAAGATATGTAATGAGCAGTCCTTCTCCGTGCGCAAGTCGATTTGTTTTTCTTAAGTAAGCTGAGTTATTTAATTCTATTTGCCAGCTTTATGCATTTTATGGATTTGTTTTTGCGACTCTTTCCGCTTTTCTTATGGGTTTTACAAAATATATCCCCAGAGTGAAAAATGTCTCGTCCTTGGACTCGCTCCATGCCAATTCCATCAGAGGAAAATTATGATGCACAACCCAGCAACGAGTTCACTCAGGGACAGTCAAGCCAATCGGGAAATGAATCGGCACTTTCACAAATGTGCCGCCTTTATGAACAGAGTCAGCAACAACATCGTGAAATAATGAACCAAGTCATCAACATGGGAAATCACCATGGACAGTATCAGCAACATTCCAAGTTATCTGAGCTACAGAAGACACGTCCTCAAACATTTTCTCACACTGACAAGCCTCTTGAAGCCGAGGACTGGCTTCGAGATATGGAGAGGAAATTAATTATTGCAAAGTGTTCAGATCTCGAGAAAGTACTATATGCTCCACACTATCTCACAGGAGCAGCCACATCATGGTGGGAGAATTTTCTGCACATGCATCCCAACGAAAATGACATAACCTGGGATGATTTCAAGGAAGGTTTCCGTGGTGCACATATTCCTAAGAGTATTATGAAAATCAAGAAGAGAGAATTTGATGACCTCAAACAAAGGAACATGACAGTGTCAGATTACAACAGTCAATTTATCCTATTATCCCGCTACGCCAATGAGGAGCGTATGACTGAAATCAAGAAGATGGAGAAATTCCTTGACGGTCTGGCACCCGCGCTTAAATGCCAACTGGTCGTGCACACTTTTCCTGATTTTAAAACACTGGTGGACAAAGCCATTACTCTGGAAAATGAGAGACGCAGTCTGGAAGATATCCGCAAGCGAAAAAGGGACCAGACTAATCACACTCGCAATCACCGAAGCAAGATAGATTTTAAAAAGGGTGGGACCCCCAAATTCTCATCCAATGTCTCACGCCCAATCAAGAATTTTCATGCAAGGGACAAGGAATTCACCTATCGCCCCGGCGTTACTTGTTACGCTTGTGGAGAAGAAGGGCATTATGCCAAACAGTGCCCCAAGCCAAGGAACTCAACCCCAAAGCCGAACAACGGCGGAAATAATTCAGCGCCCAAGCGAAACAATTTCAATCCCAACAATAACCACAGGAAGGGTCATCTGAACCACGTAACCAAAGAGGAGGCACAAAATGCTCCGGATATCGTACTCGGTACGTATCCTGTCAACACAATACCTACAATGGTTTTGTTTGATTCTGGAGCTTCTCACTCTTTCATCTCGAAAAGTTTTGCTTTGCAAAATAATTTTTCGATGCTTCCTTTGGAGAAATCGATAATAATCAAGTCCCCCGGGATTCAGCAAGTTTCTCAGAATTACTGTCAGAATGTGGTCATTGAGTTTGAAGGATTGGAGTTTTACGCAAATCTTATTGTATTGGAAAATAAAGGACTGGATGTCATCCTAGGGATGGATTGGCTAACCACCAATAAAAGTTTTATCGACTGTTTCAACAGGACCGTGATTCTCACACACCACCAAGGGAAGACAATAAGAGTATCAGCCAAGGAAGGAAAAAGACCCCGGCAACCGAGATTAAATAAGGTGGACGTTTCTGAGCTAAACAAGGTTCCAGTAGTGTGTGAATTTCCCGATGTATTCCCTGAAGAGCTGCCAGGCATGCCACCAGATCGAGAAATAGAATTCCGCATTGAGCTAGCACCAGGAACCACCCCCATATACAAGAAACCATATAGAATGGCACCATCCGAGTTGATCGAATTGAAGAAGCAAATAAAGGAATTACTGGATAAAGGATACATTCGGGCCAGCTCCTCACCTTGGGGATCACCAATTTTATTTGCCAAGAAGAAGGACGGAACGCTAAGATTGTGTATCGACTATCGAGCACTTAACATGGTCACAGTCAAAAACAAATACCCGATGCCAAGGATAAACGATTTGTTTGATCAACTAGCTCAGGCCAAGGTATTCTCAAAAATTGACTTAAGGTCAGGATACCATCAATTGAAGGTACGAACGGAAGATATCCCCAAAACAGCCTTCACCTCCAGATATGGACTGTACGAGTTCACAGTGATGCCATTTGGATTAACTAACGCCCCGACATATTTTGTTCACCTCATGAACAAAGTATTTATGAAGTTTATGGACAAATTCGTCGTAGTATTCATCGACGATATTCTGGTATACTCCAAAACACCAGAAGAGCACGCAGAACATCTCAGGATTGTGCTAGGAGAGCTAAGGAAACACCAATTGTATGCCAAGTTCAGCAAGTGCGAATTTTGGCTAAGACAAGTAGGTTTTCTAGGCCACGTGCTGACTCAAGACGGTATAGCAGTGGACCCAGAGAAAGTCAAGGCCGTACTTGACTGGAAGTCACCAGCCAGCGTAACAGGCATACGAAGTTTCTTGGGAATGGCAGGGTATTACCGCAGATTTATTGAAGGATTTTCCACCATATCCAAGCCTATGACACAGTTACTCAAGAAAGATAAGAAGTTTGAATGGACAGAAGCCTGCGAGAAAAGTTTCCAAGAGCTAAAGCGGAAATTAACAACAACACTAGTATTAATTGTACCAGATATACACAATAATTTTGAAGTATTTTGTGACGCATCCAGAAAGGGTCTCGGATGCGTTTTGATGCAAGAAGGCAAGGTTGTCGCCTACGCTTCAAGGCAACTTCGCAAACACGAGGAAAATTATCCCACTCATGATTTAGAAATGGCAGCAGTTATTCATGCACTCAAGGAATGGAGGCATTTTCTACTTGGGAATCGATGTGAGATATATACGGATCACAAAAGCCTCAAATACATTTTTACGCAGCCAGAACTAAATTTACGGCAACGCCGCTGGTTAGAATTGGTAAAGGATTACGATGTTGGTATCCATTACCATCCAGGGAAAGCAAACATAGTGGCCGATGCCCTGAGTCGGAACCCCAACTCCGACGGGAACTATCTGCACAGCTTGAGGCCTGAATTCCATCAAGAATTTGTCAAGCTCAACTTGATAATGGTAGCAGAAGGCACCATATCAAACTTGGAAATACAACCACACCTTGTGGAGAAAATTAAAGAGGCTCAGTCCGGTCCTCCCAGCATTGAAGGAATTAAAAGGAAGTTGAGTATGGGCAAGGCCTCGGAATTCGTCATAGACAATGAAGGAATATTATGGTACGGAGGAAGGCTATGCGCGCCAAACATAGAAGACCTTAAACAGCAAGTTTTAACTGAAGCACACACCACTCCATATTCGATCCACCCTGGAGGAACCAAAATGTATGAGGATATTCAGGAAAGATTTTGGTGGCACGGTATGAAGAGGGACATAGCCGCTTTCATTGCATGTTGCGACTCATGTCAACGCATAAAAGCTGAACATCAGAGACCAGCCGGACTACTGCAACCTAACAAAATATCTGAGTGGAAATGGGATGAAATAGGGATGGATTTTATTGTCAGATTACCTCGGTCACGACACGGGAATGATGCCATTTGGGTCATCACTGACAGGTTGACCAAAGTAGCACACTTTATTCCAGTGAAGACAACCTACTCCACTCAGAGGCTTGCCAGGATTTATCTTTCCCGCATAGTCTGTCTGCACGGTGTCCCGAAGACTATAATTTCCGACAGAGGCACTCAGTTCGTCTCAAGATTTTGGGAGCAATTACAACAGGCTCTGGGAACCCAACTAGCCTTCAGTACCGCATACCATCCACAGACTGATGGACAAATAGAACGCGTAAACCAGGTTGTAGAAGACATGCTGAGAGCATGTGTCCTCACCTATGGAACCAGTTGGGAGGACAGCCTGCCATATGCCGAGTTCGCATACAACAACAGTTACCAGGCCAGCCTGCAAATGGCTCCTTTCGAAGCCCTATACGGAAGGAGATGTCGTACCCAGTTAAATTGGTCAGAGACCGGAGACAGCCGCATCTTCGGACCAGATATGCTCAGAGAAGCCGAGGAAAAAGTCAAGCTAATCAGGGACCGACTTAAGACCGCTCAAAGTCGAAAGAAAAGTTATTATGATCAGAAACATCGTAGGGTCAGCTTCGAACCCGGTGAATTCATATACTTGAGAGTATCCCCGATGAGAGGATTGCAACGGTTTAAGATTAAAGGAAAATTAGCACCAAGATTCATTGGACCATTTTGCATAGTGGCACGAAGAGGCAATGTAGCCTACCAGCTAGACTTACCCGAAGACTTGTCCGACATTCACGACGTGTTCCACGTCTCTCAATTAAGGAAGTGCGTAAGCAACCCAGAGAAACAAGTATCTCATGAGAACATTGACATACAGCCAGACCTCACTTATCGAGAACGTCCCATAAGAATATTAGAGGAGTCTGAAAGGAGGACCCGACAGAAAACCATCAAGTTTTTCAAAGTCCAGTGGAGCAATCACACCGACAGTGAAGCAACTTGGGAAAGCGAGGATTTTCTTCGGACAGAGCATCCACACTTATTTAAGGATCAGCTAAAATCTCGGGGACGAGATTTTTCCTAAGGGGGTAGGTGTTGTGACACTCCAAAATTTTTACTTTGGTTTTCAGCAAAAACTTTGTGGTTTTTGAAAAGAGGCCATTTAAAATTTTCCAGAAAACCTTCCTCTTAAAAAATTTCTCTCCTTTGGCAAGGTTTTTAGTCTTGCTTCAAACTTTGGTGTTTGACCTTTTGAAACTTCTTCTCTGTTGGTTCTCTCTCAAAATTATTTTGGGAGTTTAATCTTTTTCTTTTAAATAGAAACTCCATGAAATTTGGGATTTTCATATCTTGGAACCACCATGACTTGGCATTTTTGCCCATGTGGTAAAACCCCTCCAAAAACCTCCCCTACACCTTGTGATCAACCTAATTTCTCTGTCCCAACTAATCCAAACTGGTTTTGGATTTTTATTCTAATTATTTTTCCCCTCATTTCAATTCTGAAAATTATTTGGAGCCTGAGAGATTTTCAAAGCAAGTGCCCTATTGCATTTGAGTTTTGACCTCAAACCAATTCTCCTGGATTGTCCTTAGCATCCATAACTCAGAACCATCTTGATCCACTCCTCCTCTTTTCAAAATTTTCAAAATTCAGTCTCTGCAAGTTTGGACCAGATTTGCCAAATTTGGTGAAATTCATATCTACACTCCTCCAAAAATTCCACCAAAATTCAGGCAGCCTATTTGAGCAATGAGAAGCCACTCCACCAAAAATCAGCTCAAGGAAAAATCCCTACATGCCTGGATCCTTCTGTCGAACACCTTGCATGCACTGTTTTCCTTACACTTTCAGAAATTCAGTTAAATTCAGTTTTCAGTTTCGACAGTTTCAGTCACGCGGCCACAGTGCACTTGGCACGTTGCTCGCGGCCTCGCTTGCTTGTCCGAAGCTTCACACGCGCACTTGGCGTGACCCTGGCGTCGGTGGCGCCCTGGCCCGCCTGCGGCGGCGTGTCTTGCGGCGGCCGGCTCCCCGTAACGGCCGACAGGGAGGAGAACGGCGGCGCAACGCCGTTCGGCACCGCCCAAATCCTCTGGTGGCTCCGCGTGGCCTTCTCCGTGCCAGCGCACGCATGTGGCACCGTCGCCGTGGCGCAGCACGCACGGAGCGCGCTCTCTGCCGCCGACGGGCCCGCGCCACCCCGTTTCGTCGATCTCGACCCAAACACCCAAACCCCGGCCAGTTTAACACCAAAACGGATCCATTGAACCTCCGTGATGACGCCCGACTCCCTAACCACCCCGACCGACCACTGCGCCACCGTAATCGCTCGCCAGAAATCTCCGTTCACGGCAACCGCCTCGGGCCGCCTATAAAAAGGGCCCCGAGTTCACCCTCGTGCACGCAGCATCACCACTCCTCACCAAAGCCCCGCCAGGCCACTAGGGGGACCTCGAGGAGGTCTACTTCCCCAGCTCTGGCCGCCCCGATCCGCCTCGGCCTCCAGCTCGATTCACTTCGGTGAGGCCACCTCCGGCGCCCAAACCTCGTCCGTAGCCCTCTCTTGCACCCAGTAGTCTAACCCCCACCTCAATTGAATCTTTGCAGCCCTCTCCGACGAGCTCCATCCACGCCCGAACCACCGTCCGCCGGAGTTGAGACCGCCATCGACGTGGTGCTCACCGGCGACCGACACCACCACCCACCGTTGCGGAAGGACACGGTGAGCACATTGGTAACCTCTGATCCCCATGCCTCGCCGTGGATCGCCGCCGGCGACCACAGCAGCTCTCGGGCGCCGACGAGCCTCGTCCCTCCCATTTGAAGATTTAAACATGACAAGTGGGACCCGCTGTCAGCCTCTCTGTCCTTTCTAAACGAAGCGTTATCTGAAAACGCCTTCTGCCAAATGCGTTTTCTCTTCGGGCTGGCGTAGTCGCTACCGAAGCGTTTTCTGTTTTTATAAACTAGCCCCTGGAAATCTTCTGTTTCATTACAGATAAGTCCCTGGACAAAAACCCTTATAACTTTTAATCAGAAAAGTATTTTTGATTGATTCTTTTTCTGTTCTCTTTCAAATTTTGTCTAGTTTTTTATCAGATTTATTTGAAAAATATTTGGTTTACCTTCTGTACTCTCCTTGGTATTTACGTTAGCGCATATATTTTCTTTAAACCGTAGATACCGAAGGAGGTGACGGAGCCGCGAACTTCACCGAGCTAGGCTCCGACTACTCTGAACCAGGCAAGCATGTTTGAACTTTTGATATGATGAGTGTCTCGGCATGTTTTGCATTTAGTTAGTTTCATGGCATGTTGGTAAGCATACCGATGAACATTATTTTTATGTGATAATAAGGTGAGTGAGTTCAATGATCCATACGTGGATGAATGTGAATATGAATGGCCATGTGTTGGCATGAGGATGGGTACGATGGCAGTGTTGTAGCATGCCAGTCTTACGCCAGACTATGTGACTTCAGTGTCAAACCATATCGGTCCAGTACCTATCATTTCCTTCCTTGTACTACCACATGTTTTCCGCAAGGAATATGGTTTAGTAAGTTGCAAACCACTTTCATGGTACACACCAAAGAGGAGAGGCCGTGATGATGGTTCCATGGC
>NC_041391.1:76918247-76941300 GCF_002162155.2 Triticum dicoccoides
TGAATTTAAAGCCCTTTCTGCGATGTCGCTCAGACGTCCGACTGTGGCATTTCTTTTAAAGCCCTTTCTGCGATGTCGCTCAGATGTCCGACTGTGGCATTTCTTTTAAAGCCCTTTCTGCGATGTCGCTCAGACGTCCGACTGTGGCATTTCATTTAAAGCCCTTTCCGCGATGTCGCTCAGACGTCCGACTGTGGCATTTCTTTTAAAGCCCTTTCTGCGATGTCGCTCAGACGTCCGACTGTGGCATTTCATTTAAAGCCCTTTCTGTGATGTCGCTCAGACGTCCGACTATGGTATTTCTTTTAAATCCCTTTATGTGGTGTCGCTAAGACGCCCGACTGTGGCATCATTTTTCCTTATTTTTATTTGTTCACCTTTTGAGGCGTCGCTTCAGACACCCGATCGGTCTTCTTTTGTGTTTTGTTGGGATTTCAGGCGGACTACCGCCGTTTCCCCTTTTTCTTACCCCGTTATGCTAATTTTATTTTAATGTGCATTGATGAATTAATCATGTCGCATCCATGCATGCATCTATTATATCTTACGTCCGAACTGTCTTGCGAGTACTTTCAAAGTACTCACTGGCTTGTTGATTTGGCCAGATGCTGGCGAAGGCGATCTCATGGATGAAGAGTTCGATAGCGAGTCCGACACTTAGAGGAGTCCCAGTCAGTCTCGTGCGACCCTGGATTTGGCCACTGTTTTATATCCGCTTCCGCTACCAAATAAACTTATCGAGCCTCACCTCGACGTTCGATGAAATGATATTCTTAGAGTCTTGTATTTCCCTTCCCGCTGTGTTTTTCCACCACTAACCTACCCATGAGTCAGTAGTATGTCTCCACACCACTGTGTCCTGTCCGCCATTATGTATGATTATTGGCGTGCTTGTAATAATTTGGTTGAGCGACCGCAATTCAACCCTGTAATATATTCTATGCTACTGGCTTATTGTATCAAGAAATTGTCTACCAGTGAGGAGGATTTCTCTCATACTGGACTCAAAAGACTGGTTTATCAATAAATATTTTTATTGGAAAACCGGCCGTGACAAAGGAGTCATCATTATGCACTCATGAATATGATCATAACACCACATAAAATGTCGAATATTCGTGTCAAGGTGATGTCATATTTGCATCAAATGATGCACAACAAATATTCTGTCGGGGTTCAGAATGCTTGCCTTCAAGAGTATGCAAGTGGGGTGCACTTTTTGAAAGTTGCCTTCTTCTTCAAAAATCCCATTTTATGAAAATTTAAATTAACACATAGTCCCAAAACAGTACAAATAAGTTGTTTGGAAAATTTTCAAATAAATACGAAAATAAATTAGACAAAATTTGAGAAACAACAGAAAAAGAATCAAATCAATTGGTCTTATATTTAAAAAGTTATAGCCAGTCAAAGTTTAGTCAAAATTCTATTTTTAAAATAAAACCGAAAAAGAAAAACGTTTCGAATAAGAATACGGAGGAGACATACTTCTGGGTTTATGCTTCCACTTAAGCCAGCGTGGATCGACTCGTGGGTCACTGACAGTGGGTCCCTTGGGCCCACTGGTCAGGTTTGACCAGTCGCCCGCGCCTCCTTCTCCTCTGGCCGAACGGTGGCGGGGCTCCGGCGATCGCAGTCGATGAACAGCGGCTCCCCGCGGGTTTCTGAGGGCGGGGATGGATCCGCTGGTCCAGGGCGGTCCTTCCAGTGGTTGATAGGCTGGTGAGGGTGGAGGGGGTCACCAGCGGCGAGCTCCGCGGTGGACGGCGGTTTCGGGAAGGTTGGGGTATCAAGCTACGGTGGCTCCCAATCAAAGCTGAGTGCTGGGGTGGCTCCGCAAGGTCAAGGGGAGTCTGACGATGGCAATGGATGGACTGGGGAGGCCCTGCTCTTGACGGAAGGGACCGGAGTGTGGCGGCGGCCGAACTGACCGGAGACGAGGAGTAAGGCCTCCCTCCGTCGATTGCTGGTCGTGGGGGCTCTAGCGGGATGGCCCGAGGTCGCCTGAGGGTCTGGTTGAGCTCGGGGGTTCCTATTAATAGGCGGTCGAGGTCGGACATGATTACTGGGTCAGGGAATCAAGTTTATAATGTAAACTAAAAACTATGCCAAAACTGGCCATGCACACAAGGTGCTCGACAGAATGCCATGGGCTTCTAGGCATCACTTGGGGTGGCCAAAGAATCCAGATCAAAGTCTCTTTAGAAGATAAAGAGGGTGGAAAGGTTAGTTTGACAAAAACAAAAACTCCCTAGTGCAAGTTTTTGAGAAAACCAAATTTGGACAGAAAATATTGGCTATTATTGCATGGACCAAAATATTCCAATGGGTCTAATCTCCTGGACTTAAGGGTTTGGTAGGGTGGACTATAAGCAGGAAAGATCTCATGGGCACTAGATCAAAACAAAATATGGTTGCAGTAGAAAATATCAAATTGGGCCAGAGAGCAAAAGAGGATGTTTTGCTCAAATTTTTCAAAGAACACCAGTGGGTCTTTGCATATAAATGAATTATATACTTCTACTAACATCTCCCAACTTTGGTGAAATTTTTAAAGAAATATTTAAATAGGTTGTAGTGCAAAATCACAAACTGGACCAGTTTTGCAAACTTGGGGTAGAGCTCAAAATCTCCAAATGACTAAAATATATTATTGCACAAAAGTGATGTGGGAACATCACATGACATCCCCAAATTTTGGTAGAACTTTTAAAGAAGTATTTGCAAGGGTTTTAGTGCAAGTGGAACTCTAGAACTAATGAAAAATCATTTTTTAAGAAATAAAGCTTAGGAAAAATAATTGTAGAAATAATTCCACTGATAAAAAGAAATGGTCTTGGGAAGATATACAAGTCCAATAATATTTTTGAAAGGTTTCCACCTAGAAGGAAAAACTCAAAAATTCAGAGGGACAGAGTGATCTGAAATTAAAAGATAAAACCAGAAAATAAAAATTTAATTTCCTGGCAAAATTTTTAATTTAAAAAATCAAGGTCAAAATTTTGGGGTGTTACATGCGCCTCCAGCCGGAACGTGGCTAACAGGGCTAGATCTAGCCCAGGATATCACGCCTTGACGAACTCCAGGGCCCGGTGCGCTCCTGCCCGGGCTGCAGAGCCCTTCCACGCCTCCAGGCGGCCGGCCGCCACCTCCAGCCAGTCGGCAGTCCGACTTCGGGTGCGCGGGGCCGGCAAGCCTGGCCAGAGGGCGGAAATCGCCTGGGCCCCGACGCGCTAAAGATGGTGCGGCATTTGATGGGTGGGCCGAAGACAGGCCTGGATGCTGAGGATTTGCTCGTTAAGGGTACGGGAGGGCATCAACGGCAATCTGCACGCCTTCCGCCCTCTGCTCCTCACGCTGGGCCTCGATGATCTGGTTCACGGCGACAGAGTGGCCAGGGAAGAAGTCTGCTTGAACAGAAGACAAGAAAAGCCAAATTCAGAAACAAGCAGTCGGCCTAGATAAGGGCCGACAGCTCAAAACAAGAAACAAAGAAAATAGAGCTCACCATCGACCAAGTCTTCGATGCTACTGAAGCAGGCCGTCATCTGAGCCTCCTTGTCGGCCCAGGCGGAGCGCTCGACCTCAAACTCGGCGAGGAGGTCGTGTCGGTCTCCTTCGTCTTCGCCTCCTGCTGAGCCGTCTTGAGGGCCTCCGCCTGCTCGGCGAGCTGAGTGAACAGCCGGTCTCGCTCCTCGGCCAGCTTGCTGCACTCCGCCTCCTTGCCGCGCAGGGCGGTGTTGGCTTCGCCCAGTTGTTGGTGCAAGGGGGCGTTGGCCCCTGTAAAAAGGAAAGAAGAAAGAGCATCAGTCAAATAACAAAGAGGGATGTAGTTGCCGGGAAGATCCGGCCCGACTCCTCAGCAGTCGGCCCGAATCTCGGGGACTACAGCTCGTGGGTACGCCATCGCGCCCCCGTAGAGAAGAAGTAGCTAGCAAAGATAAAACCACTAGGAAGATTCGGCTCGACTGCTCAGTAGTTGGCCTGAACCTCGGGGACTACAGCCCGCGGGTGCACCAGCGTGCCCCCGCGAAGAAAGGAAATCAAAGCTTACTCCGGCTCTCGGATAGATGCGCGGTCTGCGTCTCCAGCTCCCGAACCCTGGAGTTGAAGATGACCGCGCGAAGATTATGGTAGTCCTGCAGAAGGGATATTAGATGAAGTCAGCATTTGACACTTGCGAGTTGAAGTTCCAGACCGCCTGCTCAGCAGCCGGCCCGAAACTTGGGGACTACACCCAGTGGGTGTGCTTGCGCGCCCCCACAGAGAAAGCAAGAAGATCAACAAATAAAGAGAAGCAAAGAAAACTTACGCGGATGGCGGCCCGCGAATCCAGGAATGCCTCGTTGCAGCGCTTGAGGGCTTCGGCTTTGGCCCGGAGCTTGGCCTGGACGTCGAGGGACGCCTGGTTCAGGGCGCCCGTCCCGTCCCCGCGTATCCAGCCAGCAGGCGCGGCGCTGGTCGCCTTGGTGTCGAGGACTGATGAGCTCGCGGCACCGGCCTCCAGCGGCCGCGGTGTTAAGGCCGCCTTCTCAAGACGGTGGCGTGCGGGTGTGTGGACCTCAGGAGTCAGGTCCGTCACCACCACGTTCCCGGCTGGTGGCACCGGCGGCCCAGCTGGCTGCTCGTCCTGCGTTCCGCTAGTCGGTGGCGGCGGCGGCACGATGATGTCCGGCATGGCCACGTCGCCGCCCTCCCTCTCCATGACCAGTTGATCATCGCCGGCTCCCCGGTCGTTACCTCAAACTCCGGCGGAGGTGGCGCGGTGTTCAGAGGCGTCACAAGCAGCGGCTCCTAGCGGCGTGCGGCCTCCGCGAGCCGCTCCCTCTCTGCGGCTTCATCCTCGACTTGCGCCAGCTTCCTCGCGCGGATGTTGCAGCCTTGTCTGCCTCCGCCTTCGCCAGTCGGTCGGCCTCTTCCTCACGCGCCTCCCGCGCGTTCCGCTCCCTCGCCTCCCGCGCGTTCCGCTCCCTCGCCTCCCGGAGGTCGGTGGCCGGGTCGATTCCCCGGCTGGTGGAGGAGGTCTCCGCCGACCTGGTGATCGAGGCGGCACCCGACTTCTCGAGGGTGAGCGGGGCCCTGAGATAGGAAGACAAGACAAAAAAGTTTTTAGGCTGGATCGGCGAAGAGATGGAAGCATGAGAAGGATACTTACGCTGACACCATAACCGGCACCTTCGGCTGCCTCTGGTACTTGGCCACCTTGGCCGCGGCTTCTTTCCTCCTGGTCGCCGCGGCCAGGTTCTTGGGCTTCTTCGGCGCGCTGCCAAACAGGGCAGCGCCTTGCTTCTGCTTGCATTTGCCGCCACGTGCGGGCGGCCCAGTAGAGGGGTCGGTGCCGGTGTTGGCTGCGCTCCGGGTGGGATGCGGCTCGTCTTCGTCGTCGTCATTGTCAGGCCAGGTCTCCACGCTGCCACCCTCCTTGGAGCCTCCTGCTCCATCGCTGCCGCCTTCTGCGTCGTCCGCCAGGGCGGCCGCCCCCAAGTCGTGATCGACCACATCACTCACTGCCCTGTCTGGCAGGTAGTCACCACCCGGCCCCATGATGGCGGCCGTCGCCTCGTTCATATAAATCTGCGCTCCAGAAGGGAGTCGCATCACGATAAGAACAAGACTGAAAGACAGAGCTAAAGGAAGAAATCAAGGGACTTACGGCAGGCGGCGGGTCGTCGCGGGAATACGACCGCTCCCCGTACCGCCAGTCTCCCTCCAACACCTTGAGGTCGGAGATCTCGTTCACCATCCTCGCGACCTCAGCAGTCGGCATCTCCTTCGTGCACAGTCGGCTCGGGTTGCGGTGCCTGCTCATCCGGAAGATCGGATAAGGGCAGCCCTGGAGTGGAAGGACCCGGCGCTCGACAAAGGCGATGAGGAGGTCGGAGGCCACGAGGCCCTCTGACTCCTGGAGCACCCGGAGTTGGCCGATGGCGGCCACCGCGTCCGCTGACACCAGCAAGTTGATGAAGTCGACAGCCGGATCGACATTCTCAACATAGAAGTAAGACTGCTGCCACAGTTTTACCGACTGTGACAGCTTGATGACAGGGAAGGCGTTCCTTTTTGCCGGCCGGCGCACGGCAACGAAGCCACCGCACTTGGCCGCCGTGTCCTTGGCAGAGGTGCCTAGCTTCCCATAGAAGAATGCTCCCCACAGCTCGAGTGTGGGGAGGATGCCGATGTAGCCCTCGCACGCCATGACGAATGCGGAGAGCAGGGTCACGGTGTTGGGCGTCAGATGATGCGCTTGGCGATGGTTGAAGTCGAGGAACGAGCGGAGGAAGCCGCTCACCGGAAGGCCGAAGCGGCGGAGGAAGTGCGAGCGGAAGACGACCCACTTGTTCCCCCTCGGCGCTGGCAAAATCTCCGCCTCCGGCGGCACCCGTGCCTTGACGAATGCCGCGTTGGGCATACGGCGCGTGTCCCGGAGGAAGGTGATGTGGTCTTCGATGACCGTTGAGCCGTCCCAGTCGTCGGCCTTCTCGCGCGCCATAGCTTTGGATGGGGCTGCGAGAGCAGGAGGGGCGCGGCGGCGGAAAACAACGGCAGCACCACGGCAAGCACGGAGCGGCGACCGCAGCAATGGCGGGGAGAGCGAGAGGAGGAAGAGAATGTGGGAGGGGGCGCGCGTGCCCCGCCGCACCCCTCCCTCCCCCTACTTATAGCCCTCGGGCTACAAAGCCGAGGGGCAGGGCGTGGGTCGTGTGATTAACTGCACCGATGACCCCATGACCCCCCCCCTGTTTACCGCGTGAATTTACCGCGCCTTGAACGCTCGTGGGAATGGCAACCGGCCACCTCGGCACAGCGGATCCGCCCACGTGCCGAGGCCCGGTAGTGGCGGGCCCGGCCCGCTGTCACGTCCCATCAGGAGCGTGGGATGGTAGGCTGGCCGGGCTGGCGGGCGCCGCGTGGCGCGCCTGTGGCGGGCGGTGGCCCAGGGAAGCTTAGCAGGCACGCCTCCTGTTTTCCCGCCTTGGAGTTCAAAATCGACCAACAATCCCGCCTGGTCAAAGCCGGCCCCGGCAGTCGGCCCCCCGCAAGGCGGATCAAACATTCTCTCGGAGCTTGGTGAGCGGGGAAGCCGCTGAGACTTCTCGGCCCCGCGACCACAACGCCTCACCGACTTCGGGGACTACTGTCGGAGTAATGGGCCACGGGTAGCCTCACCCGAGTCCCTAAACATATCAAAACTTTGGGCCGACTTCGGCTAACAGTGCCCCGAGCTAAAGCTCCGCCCTCCGGGGGCCGGCTAGTTCAACGGCCGGCCCCCAGAGGACAGCCAACCACCTACAAGTGGCACCACGAGCAGCCGGCACCAGTCAGCCGGCCTCTAGAGAGGACGACGTCAAGAAGGCGGCCACCTGGCGCCCTCAGAGTTTGTGCCCCCATCAAGAAGACGAGATGGGACGTGGCTACAGTAAAGCCCGTCACCTCCGAATCTTGGGCATGGCATGGGCGCAGTGCCCCGTATAGGCGGAGATCTCTGCACGACATGGCACTGTTGCCACTTCCCCCTGACGTCACCCTGGACAGGCGGAGCCCTGTTCCCCACGATGACCTGTAGGTACGGCCCGCAGGCTGCGGGCCCTACTGGATAGTGACACCTCGGAAGATGGCGTATGCCGAACCAGTCAGATCAGGGGAAGGTTGGCCTCCAGCAGACGGCCACCCCTTCCCTCGAAGCGAGTGCACCATTAACCTGATGAGACCAGGTGTGGCTACAGTGATCTCCCGCCAGGCGGCGGGACTGTAGCCATGCTGAGTTGACCAAGCCCTCGTCATTAGTAGCACGCCTACAGTGAGCAGCCACCAACCAGACCCGCCAGCGGCAGGGAGTGGCCTGTCGGCTCCGTACCCGACCAGTCGGCGGGGCCCACCAGGTGATGGGCCCCAGTAGTCAGCGGAGAAGTCGGAGGTCGGAGACACTGACAGCCGGGCCCAGCACCCGGTCAGATTACCATTGTACCCCTGGGGGGTAGGCCTATATAAACCCCCCAGGGCACCCATGCAAATGGTTCCCACCCTTTAGAACTAGCCACTTCCTTAGAGCAGGAGAGAGCTAGCCTTGCCTTCTCCTACCTCTAGCATACAGCTCAAGGAGCACCTTTGTCTCACTTGAGCCATAGTGATCATGCGGAGACCCTGCAGAGCAGGACTAGGGGTGTTATCTCCTAGGAGAGCCCCGAACCTGGGTAAAGTACGCAGGCATTCGTGTCTATGCCTCATCCCGCTTCTAGGCACCGGGGACGTTCTACTCGCTCCCACCATGATAAGCCATCCATTGGCATATGTTGCAGAAATATTTCTTTTGTGCATTTGAGTTAATCCAATAATTGTTTGCATAAACTAAATTAGTTGCATGTCCATGGTTGCAAAAAAAAATTGCACCGTACACCTACTAGCTAGGGTGACCCTATTTGCATGAACTAAATTAGTTGCATGTCCATGGTTGCACAAAAATTTGCACCGTACAAGCATGCATGCACACATGCAGCACACCAAGATATGAAAAAATTTGGGTAGCCATACACTTGCATGTCTGTAGTGGAATCTACCTTTTATTAGTAAGACATAGATCAAATAGGGACCCGATCAACTAGATAGAACATGGGTACCCATAAAACATCAAACACGATATATATCAACTAACCAATTTCAACTAGATAGAAAAAAATAGATAGAATATAGTAGCATAAGTAGTAGCATTGCATAGATAAGGGTAGCACGACATATATAATACCATTACAACATAGATAGTTTATACTTCAACCCAACACGACAATAATAAAACGGATAAACACAATCGGCTTGCTTGCTTGCTTGCTCCAAGGCCAACTCCTCCATGGCCAACTCCATCACTCGTCATTGTCGGTGGGGTAAGGGAGGGTGTGCATGCGCTCATCGGCGGGGAAGGCGCTGTCGAAGTCGGTGAAGATGTTGTACATGGTGAATGCGATGAACTTGCATCCACACAGAAAAACACGGCCAAGGAGGTAGTAGGTGTCGAAGGGGTTGGTGAACCTCACAATGAGCCCAATTGGATGGCCATTGCTACTAACCTCTTCGACACAAACATGGCCGGAGAGCCCCTCGGGAGGTGGCGGTAGCCGGCTGCTACGTCTTGAGCTTGCGTTGGTTTTCCTTGAAGAGGAAAGGGTGATGCAGCAATAGTAGCGTAAGTATTTCCCTCAGTTTTTGAGAACCAAGGTATCAATCCAGTAGGAGGCTCCTCAAAAGTCCCACACACCTACACAAACAAACAAAGAACTCGCAACCAACGCAATAAAGGGGTTGTCAATCCCTTCACGGCCACTTGCAAAAGTGAGATTTGATAGAGATAGTATGATAAGATAAATATATTTTTGGTATTTTATAATATAGATAAGAAAAGTAAAGATGCAAACAAAAGTAGATTGAAAGCTTATATGATAAAAGATAGACCCGGCGGCCATAGGTTTCACTAGTGGCTTCTCTCAAGATAGCATAAGTATTACGGTGGGTGAACAAATTACTGTCGAGCAATTGATAGAAAAGCGAATAACTATGAGATTATCTAGGCACGATCATGTATATAGGCATCACGTCCGCGACAACTAGGCCGACTCTTGCCTGCATCTACTACTACTACTCCACACATCGACCGATATCCAGTATGCATCTAGAGTATTAAGTTCATAAAGAACAGAGTAACGCATTAAGAAAGATGACATGATGTAGACGGATAAACTCATGCAATATGATATAAACCCCATCTTTTTATCCTCGATGGCAACAGTACAATACGTACCTTGGTGCCCATGCTGTCACTGGGTAAGGACACCGCAAGATTGAACCCAAAGCTAAGCACTTCTCCCGTTACAAGAAAGATCAATCTAGTAGGCCAAACCAAACTGATAATTCGAAGAGACTTGCAAAGATAACTCAATCACACATAAAAAAATTCAGAGGAGATTCAAATATTTCTCAATGATAAACTTGATCATAAACCCACAATTCATCGGATCTCGACAAACACACCACAAAAAGAGTTACACCGAATAGATCTCCAAGAAGATCGAGGAGAACATGGTATTGAGATCCAAAAAGAGAGAAGAAGCCATCTAGCTAATAACTATGGACCCGAAGATCTATGGTAAACTACTCAGAACTCATCGGAGGGGCTATGGTGTTGATGTAGAAGCCCTCCATGGTCGATTCCCCCTCCGGCGGAGGGCCGGTGAAGGCTCCAAGATGGGATCTCGCGGATACAGAAGGTTGCAGCGGTGGAATTAGGTTTTCGTTGGCTCCCCTAATGTTTTTGGGGTACGTGAGTATATATAGGAGGAATAAGTATGTCGGTGGCCGCCCGAGGGGCCCACGAGATAGGGGGCACGCCCTGTAGGGGTGGGCGCGCCCTCCACCCTCGCGGCTACCTCGACTGCTTCTTGACTTGCGCTCCAAGTCGTCTGGATCACATTCGTTCCAAAAATCACGCTCCCGAAGGTTTCATTCCATTTCGACTCTGTTTGATATTCCTTTTCTTCGAAACACTAAAATAGGCAAAAAAAACAACAATATGGGCTGGGCCTCCGGTTAGTAGGTTAGTCCCAAAAATGATATAAATGTGTAAAGTAAAGCCCATAAACATCCAAAACGGGTAATATAATAGCATAGAACAATCAAAAATTATAGATATGTTGGAGACCTATCAAGCATCCCCAAGCTTAATTCCTGCTCGTCCTCGAGTAGGTAAATGATAAAAACAGAATTTTTGATGTGGAATGCTACCTAGCATATTTCTCAATGTAATTTTCTTTATTGTGGCATGAATGTTCAGATCGAAATGATTCAAAATAAAAGTTCATATTGACATAAGAAATAGTAATACTTCAAGCATACTAATCAAAGCAATCATGTCTTCTCAAAATAACATGGCTAAAGAAAGTTATCCCTACAAAATCATATAGTCTGGCTGTTTCTCTATCTTCATCACACAAAGTATTTAATCATGCACAACCTCGATGACAAGCCAAGCAATTGTTTTGTACTTTAGTAATCTCAAACTTTTTCAACTTTCACACAATATATGAGCGTGAGCCATGGACATAGCACTATATATGGAATAGAATGGTGGTTGTGGAGAAGACAAAAAGGATAAGATGTTCTCACATCAACTAGGCATATCAACGGGCTATGGAGATGCCCATTAATAGATATCAATGTGAGTGAGTAGAGATTGCCATGCAACGGATGCACTAGAGCTATAAATGTATGAAAGCTCAACAAAAGAAACTAAGTGGGTGTGCATCCAACTCGCTTACTCACGAAGACCTAGGGCACTTTTGAGGAATCCCATCATTGGAATATACAAGACAAGTTCTATAATGAAAATTCCCACTAGTATATGAAAGTGACAACATAGGAGACTCTCTATCATGAAGATCATGGTGCTACTTTGAAGCACAAGTGTGGTAAAAGGATAGTAGCATTGTCCCTTCTCTTTTTTTCTCTTAGCCCCCCCCTTTTCTTTTTTTGGGCCCTTCTTCTTTTTTTATTTGGCCTTTCTCTTTTTTTCTTTTTTTTCTTTTTTTAAAGTCCAAAGTCTCATCCCGACTTGTGGGGGAATCATAGTCTCTCCATCATCCTTTCCTCAATGGGACATTGCTCTAATAATGAAGATCATCACACTTTTATTTACTTTACAACTCAAGATTACAACTCAATACTAGAACAAGATATGACTCTATATGAATGCCTCCGGCGGTGTACCGGGATATGCAATGAATCAAGAGTGACATGTACGAAAATTATGAAGGTGGCCTTGCCAGAAATACGATATCAACTACATGATCATGCAAAGAGCAATATGACAATAATGATGCGTGTCATATAAACGGAACGGTGGAAAGTTGCATAGCAATATATCTCAAAATGGATATGGAAATGCCATAATAGGTAGGTATGGCGGCTGTTTTGAGGAAGGTATATGGTGGGTGTATGGTACCGGCGAAAGTTGCGCGGCACAAGAGAGGCTAGCAATGGTGGAAGGGTGAGAGTGCGTATAATCCATGGACTCAACATTAGTCAAAAGAACTCATATAATTATTGCAAAAATCTACAAGTCATCAAAAACAAAGTATTACGCGCATGCTTCTAGGGGGATAGATTGGTAGGAAAAGACCATCGCTCGTCCCCGACCGCCACTCATACGGAAGACACTCAATAAATAAAATTGTGCTCCAACTTCATCACAAAGCAGTTCACCATATGTGCATGCTACGGGAATCACAAACTTCAATAGAAGCATTCTTTAAATTCATAATCACCCAACTAGCATGACTTTTAATATCACTTCCTCCATATCTCAAAACAATTATCAAGTATCAAATTGATCATAGCATCCAATTCACTTCCTATGATAGTTTTTATTATACCCAACTTGGATGCCTACCATTCTATGACCAATTTTATAACCATGGAAAATACCATGCTGTTCTAAAAGACTCTCAAAATAATATAAGTGAAGCATGAGATACTAACAATTTCTTTAAAATTAAGCCACCGTCGTGCTCTAAAAGATATAAGTGAAGCACTAGAGCAAAAACTATCTAACTCAAAAGATATAAGCGAAGCACATAGAGTATTCTAATAAATTTAAATCAAGTGGGCTTCTCCCCAAATGTGTGTATAGAAAGGATGATTGTGGTAAACTAAAAAGCAAAAACTAATAGCATACAAGACGCTCCAAGCAAAACACATATCATATGGCGAATAAAAATATAGCTCCAAGTAAAGTTACCAATGAACGAAGACGAACGAGGGGATGCCTTCCGGGGGCATCCCCAAGCTTAGGATTTTGGCTATTCTTGAAGATCTTGGGGTGACATGGGCATCCCCAAGCTTAGGCTTTTGCCACTACTTATTCCATAGTCCATCAAATCTTTACCCAAAACTTGAAAACTTCACAACACAAAACTCAACAGGAAATCTCATAAGCTCCGTTAGTGAAAGAAAGCAAAACCACCACATAAGGTACTATAATGAACTCATTCTTTATTTATATTGGTGTTAAACCTACTGTATTCCAAGTTTTTTATAGTGCATACCACTTAATACTAGCCATAGATGCATCAAAATAAGCAAACAACACACGAAAAACAGAATCTGTCAAAAACAGAACAGTCTGTAGCAATCTGTAACTCCCGAATACTTATGGAACTTTAAAAATCCTAAAAAAAATAGGAAGTCCTGGGAAACGTGTCTATTGATCTATAGAAAAAAGAATCAACACAAAATCACGTTTCTGTGATTTAACAAAACTAATTTCGTGCGTGCAAAGTTACTGTTTTTTAGCAGAATCAAATTAACTATCACCATAGGTTATCCTATAGGTTCTACTTGGCACAAACACTAATTAACACATAAAAACACATCTAAACAGAAGGTAGATGAAAAAATTATTACTAAACAGAAGCAAAAAAACACAAATAAAATTGGGTTGCCTCCCAACTAGCGCTATCGTTTAACGCCCCTAGCTAGGCATAAAAGTAAGGATAGATCTAAGTAGTGCCATCTTTAGCACTCAATTCATAAGTAGCCCGCATGATAGATTCCTAAGGTAATTTAATTTTCTTTCTTGGAAAGTTCTCCATGCCTTTCCTTAATGGAAATTGGAATCTAATATTCCCTTCCTTCATATCAATAATCGGCCAATCGTTCTAAGGAAAGGTCTACCAAGAATAATAGGGAAAGAAAGATTGCAATCTATATCAAGAATGATAAAATCTACAGGCACCAAATTTCTATTTGCAACAATGAGAACATCATTGATCCTTCCCATTGGCTTTTTAATGGTGGAGTCCACAAGGTGCAAATTTAAAGAGCAATCATCAAGATCATGGAAACCTAGAATATCACATAGAATTTTCGGAATCGTGGAAACACTAGTACCCAAATCACATAAAGCATAACACTCATGATCTTTAATTTTAATCTTTAGAGTAGGTTCCCACTCATCATTAAGTTTTCTAGGTATAAAAACTTCTAAATTAAGTTTTTCATCAAAAGATTGCATCAAGGCATCAACAATATGTTTGGTAAAAGCTTTATTTTGACTATAAGCATGAGGAGAATTCACAACGGATTGCAACAAGGAAATACAACCTTCTAAAGAATAATTATCATAATTAAATTCCTAGAAATCCAAGATAGTGGGTTCAATGCTATTTAAAGTCTTGACCTCTCCAATCCCACTTTTACCAAATTTAGCATCAAGATCTAAAAACTCTGAATCATTGGGACGCCTTTTAACTAAAGTTGACTCATCTGCAGTCCCATTATTATTAAGATTCATATTGCAAAACAAAGATCTAATAGGGGACACATCACTATCTTTAAGATCTTCATCATTATTTTCATGGAAACTAGAAGAACACGCCTTTACAAAGCAATCTTTCTTAGCACGCAATCTAGCGGGTCTTTCTTTGCACTCATCAATGGAAATTCTCATAGCTTTGAGAGACTCATTGATATCATGCTTAGGAAGAGTAGAACTAAGTTTCAGAAAATCAACATCAAGTGAAAGTCTATCAACGTTCCTAGCCAAATCATCAACTTTGAGCAATTTTTCTTCAAGCAAGGCATTAAAATTCTTTTGAGAGATCATAAATTATTTCACACTATTCTCAAAATCAGAGGGCATCTTGTTAAAATTACCATAAGAATTATTGTAGGAATTTCCATAATTATTAGAGGAATTATTAGGGAACGGTCTAGGATTAAAGTTTCCTCTATAAGCATTGTTTCCAATACTATTCCTACCAACAAAATTCACATCCATAGATTCATTATTATTCTCAATCAAAGTAGACAAAGGCATATCATTGGGATCAATAGGAGCACTCTTAGTAGCAAACAATTTCATAAGTTCATCCATCTTTCCACTCAAACCATTAATTTCTTCTATAGCATGCACTTTTTTACTAGTAGATCTTTCGGCGTGCCATTGAGAATAATTAGCCATAATATTATCAAGGAGTTTTGTAGCATCTCCTAAAGTGATTTCCATAAACGTGCCTCCGCGGCCGAATCTAAAAGATTTCTAGAAACAAAATTAAATCTGGCATAAAAAATTTGTATGATCATCCATAAATTCAAACCATGAGTAGGGCAATTGTGAATCATCAATTTCATTCTTTTCCAAGATTGGGCAACATGCTCATGATCAAGTTGTTTAAAATTCATAATATCGTTCCTAAGAGTGATGATCTTAGCAGGAGGAAAATACTTAGAGATAAAAGCATCTTTACACTTGTTCCATGAATCAATACTATTTTTAGGCAAAGACGAAAACCAAACTTTAGCACGATCTCTAAGCGAAAACGGAAATAACTCCAATTTAACAATATCATTATCCGTATCTTTCTTCTTTTGCATATCACACAAATCAACAAAGTTGTTTAGATGGGTAGCAGCATCTTCACTAGGAAGGCCGGCGAATTGATCTTTCATAACAAGATTCAACAAAGTAGTATTGATTTCACAAGACTCAACACCATTAAGAGGAGCAATCAGAGTACTAAGGAAATCATTATTATTGGTATTGGAGAAATCACACAATTTGGTATTATCTTGCGCCATGGCGACAAGTAATCCAACACACAAGCAAACAGAAAAGGGCAAGCGAAAAAGAGAGAGGAGAAGATTGGGAAAGAGAGGGCAAATAAAACGGCAAGGGTGAAGTGGGGGGAGGAAAACGAGAGGCAAATGGCAAATAATGTAAATGCGAGGGAGATGAGTTTGTCATGGGTACTTGGTATGTCTTGACTTGAGCGAAGACCTCCCCGGCAACGGCGCCAGAAATCCTTCTTGCTACGTCTTGAGCTTGCGTTGGTTTTCCTTGAAGAGGAAAGGGTGATGCAACAATAGTAGCGTAAGTATTTCCCTCGGTTTTTGAGAACCAAGGTATCAATCCAGTAGGAGGCTTCTCAAAAGTCCCATGCACCTACACAAACAAACAAAGAACTCGCAACCAACGCAATAAAGGGGTTGTCAATCCCTTCACGACCACTTGCGAAAGTGAGATCTGATAGAGATAGTATGATAAGATAAATATATTTTTGGTATTTTATAATATAGATAAGAAAAGTAAAGATGCAAACAAAAGTAGATTGAAAGCTTATATGATAAAAGATAGACCCGGGGGCCATAGGTTTCACTAGTGGCTTCTCTCAAGATAGCATAAGTATTACGGCGGGTGAACAAATTACTGTCAAGCGATTGATAGAAAAGCGAATAAATATGAGATTATCTAGGCATGATCATGTATATAGGCATCATGTCCGCGACAAGTAGGCCGACTCCTGCCTGCATCTACTACTATTAGTCCACACATCGACCTCTATCCAGCATGCATCTAGAGTATTAAGTTCATATAGAACATAGTAACGCATTAAGAAAGATGACATGATGTAGAGGGATAAACTCATAAAATATGATATAAACCCCATCTTTTTATCCTCGATGGCAACAATACAATACGTGCCTTGCTGCCCCTGCTGTCACTAGGTAAGGACACCGCAAGATTGAAACCAAAGCTAAGCACTTCTCCCATTGTGAGAAAGATCAATCTAGTAGTCCAAACCAAACTGATAATTCGAAGAGACTTGCAAAGATAACTTAATCACACATAAAAGAATTCAGAGGAGATTCAAATATTTCTCATAATAAACTTGATCATAAACCCACAATTCATTGGATCTCGACAAACACACCGCAAAAGGAGTTACATCAAATAGATCTCCAAGAAGATCGAGGAGAACATGGTATTGAGATCCAAAAAGAGAGAAGAAGCCACTCACAACTCATCGGAGGGGCTATGGTGTTGATGTAGAAGCCCTCTATGGTCGATTCCCCCTCCGGCGGAGCGCCGGTGAAGGCTCCAAGATGGGATCTCACGGATACAGAAGGTTGCAGTGGTGGAATTAGGTTTTCGTTCGCTCCCCTGATGTTTTTGGGGTACGTGGGTATATATAGGAGGCAGAAGTACGTCGGTGGCTGCCCGAGGGGCCCACAAGATAGGGGGCGCGCCCTGTAGGGGTGGGCACGCCCTCCACCCTCGTGGCCACCTCGGCTGCTTCTTGACTTGCACTCCAAGTCCTCTGGATCACGTTCGTTCCAAAAATCATGCCCCCGAAGGTTTCATTCCTTTGGACTCCGTTTGATATTCCTTTTCTTCTAAACACTGAAATAGGCAAAAAAACATCAATACGAGCTGGGCCTCCGGTTGGTAGGTTAGTCCCAAAAATGATATAAATGTGTAAAGTAAAGCCCATAAACATCCAAAACGGGTAATATAATAGCATGGAACAATAAAAAATTATATATACATTGGAGACGTATCACCGGCAGAGAGGTAGAACTCAGTCAGCCCCCTTGCCCCCCTCCACCTCGAGATCACCCACACACGTAGGGTGTTCTCCACCCGAACTCCAGCAGGGTAGAGCCTCTCGGGGAAGGTGGGCGGCACACGGTAGGTAGCCCCGGTGAACTGCATCTTGCTTGGTGAGTGGATCTTGGGACGGCTTGTGGGGAAGATGGGAGATGAAGGAGAGTGAGAGGAAGATGGGTGTAGAGGAAGATGTAGGCTTGGGTGTGCTTAAATAGCCGAGGTGCGCCGTTTTAACCTTTTGTTTTCCTCTCCCTCGTAATGCCATGGGAAACGAGCAATGTGGCATCGAGTCACCCGAGCCAACCCGTGTGTACACGCGCATGCAGTGTGGTAGTAATGCCAATGACTCACGTCGCACTCTAGCAATTAAAACCGCGTTGAGAGATGAGCTCGATGCCATGCATGCAGCAGCTAGCGATGGTCGGGCATCTAGACCCATCTCGAATTGGTAAATAGCCATAATGCGACGAGGGTGTCGGCGGGCGTGCTCGCCTTGATGCCATGCATGCAACGTTGGACACTGTGAGGGCGGCCAAAGCAGGGCTGCGCGCGCGTGCATGCTTTTCAGGTCGAATGCAGAGTCGTGTCCATCGGTCCAACGGGTGGGCCGCTTTAATTAAGCCAACAACACATGGCAGGCCTGCTTAGTCTTACAACGTTAAAAATGGGCTAAAACGATCAGCCAATGAAAGCGCAGCACGCGGATCTGTGATGTGGCTCCTGATCTAGACAATTGCTTATGTGCACATCCATCCAATGATCGAGAATGTCGTGTGTTATAATATTCAGCATCTTCTAATCAGCCAATCAGAGTGCAGCCCGCGGATCGCCGACTTAGCCCTAGTGCCTGATCCAGACCATCCATTCACAACGATCCAATGGCCCAGAGGAGTGCGGGGTTTCGAGGGGGTTTCGAGGGGTTTTGAGAGGTTTTCAACGGTTAGGGTTGAGCATAACTAATTCAAAAAAAGATAAAACTTGTGCCGATCATCGTTCTATGTCACTACGTATCTAGGAAAAATAAGAAACTTGTACTACGGATATTTTCATGAAAAAGCCTTCACAAAAGATGGCTATCAAGAACGAGGTTGTAGGGTTATGAAGAGAAGTGAGCTAGGGTTTAGAGTTAAACATGTCATACTTGATCGAAATGATCCAATATCAGGAAGGACTCATATAGACACACGAGATGTCAAGTTTCCTTTTTGGGCTCATTTAGAGAAGGTCGAAAAAAAACTTGCTTACAAATGGGTCTGTTTTCCCTAGCTTTGGAGGGGTTTTGGAGGTCAAGTGGAGCACATTTTTCATGTCCAGAGTCTCACATAATAAAAGTGCTCCGATTAATCAACTAACATGCATAATAGTCTAGAAATCATTGTAACACCAATACCACAGACCAAATAACTTCAAATTTAAATTTTGGCTCGAATTTGAATTTTGTCTCAAATTTGAATTTGGTCTCAAACTTGAATAGTATTACAAATACACATCATATCAAAGTAAAAATACCATTACACAAATTCGGGCAAGGTTTTATTACTACAACATAGTAGCAATACACAAGTGTCAACAACTTTTCACTTCTGCTTCTTCCTACCACTCGATTTCTTCTTCTTCTTTTTACCAATGTTTGTTTTTGGTTGTACAACACCTAGTTCACTCAAGCTCTTGATTTTCTTCACTGAACTACCTGGAACACATGCTTCATTTCACACCACAATAGTTGCAACATCATCTGTCCCAATATCACCAGCTGGCAACATAACTTCCAATATAGGCTCAGTTGACACCACATCAGTTGGAATATCTTCAGTTGGCAACTCAACTTTCAACATAGGCTCAGCTTGCACAACATCGGCTGGAATATCTTCAGAGGCACACATATCTTTAGTTGGCACCAGAACATCAAAATCTTGCTCCTCTTGCAGCAGCACATCCAAGTCTTGCTCATTTTGCACCACGCCATCCAAGTCTGGTTGAATGTGTATTGTTTCACCAAAACTTTTCTTTCCCTAGAGCAATTGCCTCTTGCCTTTGTCTTTGCCAACACTCTTCAAAAACAAGGGGCTCACCTGCACGCTTCCTCCTTAAAAGATAAAGCATGTCATATGGTTAGTAATTGAAAAAATGCAACAAAATAGTAAACAATGCAAAGATATGCCCACATACTTTGACCTTTCAGGAGTGTAACAACATTTGGGAGATCAAATTTGGTGCCCAAGTTCCTGTCTCAACTTGCATCTATTTTTGTTACCTTTTTGGGACCTTTTTGGCCTTGCATCCTTCTTTCCCTGGCCCTTTTTACTACTCCCACCTTTCTCAAACCATGCCTTGAATCTACTCTCTTTAGGCCTGCCAGCCTTTCTTTTTGTTAGGGGAGGACACATGGAAAATTCAATTTCCACTTCAGGCCACTGAGACTGATCTGTATGTGCTGGAATTGGAGTTGCATATGCAGCCTTGAATCTTGCTACTCAGTAATATTCGTGCAAATATGGGTGCGTGTTTATCTTCGGTCAGGAGGCCAAGAAAAGTATGGCATGGTCACATGGTTTCCCAGTGTGCTGCCACTCCAAACAAGTGCGATCATGCATTTTAGTGTTAACAGCATTGCCTTCTACTTGTTTTGGTATCTCTAACTTCAGCACCCCGCACAGAAGATTTTTCAACAGATAAATGTGTAAGATTTCTGCACCTGTTGTACCACCGCAGGAAGCTTATCCCCTTGTAGAAAATCACCAATCCTTCTTCTCAATTCCCACAAGCGCATTATCATGATCCTGATTTGGTCAACCATGTCATGCACAGGCAAATTTTTTAACTGCTTCACCTTGTTGTTAAAACTTTCTGCCAAGTTGTTGTTGCTATGATCACACTTGATGACAGTGTTAAATCCTGATCTATACCACAATAGAGAATGGTAGGTGTTCACCCATGGACCAAACTCAGGGCATGTTGTCATTATCTTATCAAGATGATATGAATGTGTCTGTTTAGTGTAAGATATTGCTGCTGGCCACATGCGACCAAATTCATCCCCTCTGAATTTTTTGATCAAATTCATCCACATATGGCCGAAGCACTCCCTCTGCTCACAATGGGGGAAAACATTCTTCACTGCATTTTCTAGCCATTTGCATGCATCTGTGTGGACTCAAGATGGCAATGGGGCCATGAAACCCGCGTCCCCGCGGGTTTTTACCCTATTAGGGGACGGGGATGGGCGTATTTTTAACCCTGCGGGGCGGCTGTTGGGTAAAGTATACAACCCGACACGTTTCACGGGTTCAAACCCGTTTCAACAATACCCGAACCCGAAACCCGCCATCCCCATCAAAATACTACAATAAGCGTATTCAGGGAGTACAATCTTGAGAGTGATGATGAACATGGACATCCGTCTTGCTCATTCTCTTCTTTGCAAGCTCCATTCCTTATGTCACTCTTTAATGAACATGTTGCTAAAAAATGGCCACCATCTTTTAGGATAAAATCTGAGCTAGACCGTTACATGGAAGATGAGCTAGTTCCATTGTCCAAAGATAAATTCATTGTGTTAGATTGGTGGAAAGTTGGTGGAACACGCTATCCAACTTTGAGACTGCTAGCATGTGATATTTTTGCAACTCCGATCGGCCCGGTTGCCTTAGAATCAGCATTTAGCACAAGTGGTAGAGCTCTAGTTCTAAGTGGTAGAACTCCGGTCCTTATGTTTGCTTAAATATGCTGATTTCCCCGTGGGTTCCCTGTGGGTTTAGAAAACCCGATGGTTTTAGGGGACGGGCAAAAATCTAGCCCCGCGTACGATGATGGGGACGGGCTTTCGATTTTTTCATGGGGATGGGTTTGGGAAGGCAAAACCCGGTGGGTTTCGTCCCTATTGCCATCTTGAGTGTGGACTGCAAAAGGTGACACTGGCCCTATGCAACTTTTCAAATGCATCATGAACCATGTCCATGAGGCCTCTATCTCTAACTGAAATAAGCCAATAGCAATAGGGAACATCTAGTTGTGTACATCCAAAGCATTGCAAGCTGCCAATTGACCATTCCACTTGCCAGGGAAAAATGATGAGTCTATGCTCAAATATGGACGACACCCTGCCTTGAAGCCATCAATGAAAGGCTTTAAAGCCATAAAAAACTTAGAGAAAAGGACTCTTCCATCCTCTGTTACCTCAGTATCTATCTCCACAACACTGCCAGGTGACCTCTTCTTCACCTCTGCTTTGAAATTATAAATCATCCTAAAAGTGTTTGCCCATTCACCATATAATTGTTTCATTGCCCTTTGTTTTGCCTTCCACGCCGTGTTATACTTCACCTTAATGGAGTATTGCTTTTCCAAGTCTACCTTAAGTTTCTTTGCAGTAGTGTTTGGTTTCTTGGCTAGAATAGGAGTGATCTTTTCTGCAATCCAAAGATGTGATGTCATGGTTGATACTCTCTGTAAACTTGTAATACAAGTATGTTGGTGAGGGATTTGATTCACCCTAATTGGACTTCCATCAGGTTGGCGTCTAGTAGATATGTACCACTTGCAAGGCTTGACACTTCCGTCAAAACCTCTACATCTTGCATAAAACTTCTTTCTATCAGTCCACTTAGTCTCGGCATCAAACTCATGTTTGACTGAATAAGTCTTGAAACACATTCTAAACTCATCCATGTTTGGGAACAACTTCCCCACTGCAATAACAAGGTTTTCCTTGTCATACACATTTACCAACTCATCATCATGTGCATCATCTACATCATCTGTAGCATCATCCATTAGCTGTCCATCCACATCTTCAGTTCTATCTCTGTTAGCATCAGTATCAGTAGGCATACTAGATTCACCATCCTTCTCCTCCTTATCTTCATCAGCTACTGGAATGCCAAAATTTTTGGCCATCTCAGTGTCATCCATTGGTTCAATGACTAAATCAGTTGGGTCATTTAATTCTACTGAATTCCAATCAACAGAAACAACCCTTCCAACACGATCAGAGCCCTCTTCTGCATCACCCCCCTCAGGTAATACTGTCACTTCACCTGTACACATGGGCATTATCTGCCTCTCCGAAGCCCAATCATCATCTACCATCAGTAAGCTAACTTTGAGGGCACATATCCAACCTTAGAATCTGTTTTCAGATCAACAAGCTCTGCATGAAACATAGTCTGTTTGGTTGTCCAGCCATCTTGTCGATCGATTTCATCAACCATGTCTTCACCATCCTCAATTCTCACATACTCTTCTTTTTCAATTATCAAACCGTAACAATGCTACCTCTCTTGCTCTGAACCCCAAAAAATGCTCTTCCCAATTTTTTCCACCACATTCTTCATGGCCTTCTCTTCCATGCTCTACAGTTCTTATGGACCAATCTTTGCAAAATCAATCTCCTAGTTCACAATTGTATCTCTCTCTATGTCCTGCATGCTACCATCACCTAGCTTCGCCTTGGAAGGAAGGAATTCCACAGTGAATTCGAACGCCCGAGCAACATCCCCCCTGTTTCGGGGCAGTGTGAGGTGAGCTAGCGGAAGCAGACGAGGCACAAATTGCATAGTTTGGAAAGGATGCACATTAAGGGATTACGTAGTCGATGTTGTTGTCTCTGGCGGCTCCATCGCGGTC
>NC_041391.1:76941723-76945225 GCF_002162155.2 Triticum dicoccoides
ATGGATCAAATCGACCAAAAACACCAAAAATAGAGGGAAACAGAGGCGATGCGGTGAGATCTAGCTTGACACGGAGGGAAACACTGCTAAGTGGGACCCACATGTCTTAAACATAACCTCACTCCCGTTGACGACCAGTTTAATCGCCCGAGTGGGCCTTGGCTATTTGGGCCTCTGAAACGTAGTACTACAGCTATTTTCGTCAACTACGTCGCACTTCTTCCATTCCACCTCAAAGATGTTGCACAGGAGCTATTGACCCGAAGGGGAATATGGTCTGGCGCTTGGGCAAGACGGAGGCGCGGATGAAGCTACCGTGGAACCGACAAGGTTTCCTTGGTCCTCCGAATGCCAAGATCCTCCCGACGCTCGACGCGTACGAGTCGTACTACTACGTGAGCCTCGTGGGCATCAGCCTGGACGCGAAAAGGCTCAAGGGGATCAGGCCGGAGATGCTCTCCCGGCAGCGCGACAGGCAAAGCGGGTGCCCTTTTTTTTTGCATGGTAATACGTGCAAAAAAAAACTCCAGCTTTGCGTCTGTACCTGCATCGTCCCGCATCAGACTGCATCGCTGCCGGAGAGAAAGGTAGGTCTCGCCGAGGATCTGGGTGGTGTGGCTGGCGTTGTGCTTGCATGTGTGTTGTGTGTGCTGCATTGCATGTGTTTGACGAAATGCACAAGTCAAATGTAAGTTATACGGAGTTAAGTTTAAGGGGTCGACTACCAACCATTTTCATTTAAGGGATCAAAGTTAAGATATAAGGAATCATATAAAGGCCTAAAAATTTGAGACATCGGCTAGAGATGCCCTAAAACGTTACTTGTATGAGTAATAGGAGATTCTAACATTCTTGCAATCCTTGCATAACTTGATCCAAACAAGTCCTGATGGTTAAACAATTTTTTTTACCTCTCCAGTTCTTCCCCAGCACTAGTGCCATGTCATAGGTGCTTCAGATCACTACTTAGCATATAAATGAAACGGTTCCTATAAATAGGCTGCGACATATATATGCCTGGGGCAGGCAGAAAAACGAACAGCAGATGAATGACATATAACCGGGTCGCCCAAGCCAAAAAGAAATGCCAAGAGCACACTATCGTCAAACAGCTGAATAAATTCAGCATGAACCAAAAGTGCAACAAAAATTATAAGATACGACAATACCCAGTCTAACTAAACGATCTAGGGTTCATAATGTGTATATTGCGTATTCTACACTCTTCCTCACGGTAGAACTGGCATAAGACGCAGAAAATGAAAGGGACGGAAACGTTGTGGCAGCATACTTCACGCTGGCTTGCATTTCTGAATAGTCATGACATGACATATCCACCAACGACCCACATCTTCTCACCCTACTCGAAAATGAATCCTGTATATAAATGAAAAGACAATGTTAGAGTCGGTGTATCAGCAGAAGAAAAAAAAAGGCTTACTAAGACGTGGTTTGGTAAGTATATGAAAGAGGTTGGCTTTACCATGTGCAACTTACCTACCATGAATTTGGGCACAAACTTCCCTTATAGTATTTGGTACACCTATTTCTAGCGATAATCTAATGCGAACAAATAATAACAGAAAAATCTTGCTAAACTGCTCCCGAGTGAGAATGCAGAAAATGTCATAAAAAATTCATGGCAAAGGAAATGTGAAATAAGCAATCATCACATATACTGCTAGAAATGTTATGTATAGACTCCTAGCTTCAAAGTAAATATTATGTAATAAACTGTATAAGCTTACCAGGGAAGCCTACAGAAATGTGAATAATTTAGCTGCGATCACAAGCAAACCGAGTGCCAAATAATTCATTCAACAACGCAATAGTGAAAATTGTTACTGCTTAGCACCAAGTATATAGTAGTATTCAACAGCACAATGAGTAAAAAATATTATATTACCGCACACATTTGAGTTTGTTCAGAGATAATCATAAGTACAGGAGTCGCCGCTTCTATCATCCTTAACAGGAGCACAATTCTTACACTCCATATTATGGTTAGCTCCACAGAAACCACCAGAGTCGCGGTAATTCAAACAGACATCCGGGGTTTCAGGGCCAAGATAAACATGCGCCGTCTCTAGGGATGCCATGTTCTCAAGGCAAGGTGCTTTAGCGTCGAAGCGATCTAATTTCAGGGTCAGAGAGACGAGGCCGGGAGCAGAGACGCGGACCCGGGGAGTCCAGACGGAGCGGCAGTCGGTGATTCTCAGATGCTTTAGGGAACAGGACGATATCCTATCGACGCTGCTGCTGCAGTGATTCATGTTCAGACCCTCCAAAGCTGGACAGCCAGCGAAATCAAGAAAGGTCTTTTGTAGGAATACACCACGAAGGTCCAACGTTCTGAGATGCCGAGAGACGAAAGGCAGGCCGTCCAGCGAGAGGGATGCGTAGGCATGGTTATGGTCTTATGGAGGGTGAGGGCCCGAACCTTGAACATCAGAGCGAAACGGCTCCATAGGTTCACGTAGTGCTGGTCGTCTGACATGAACCCGCCGAGCTTGATCTCGACCCTGTCTAGATCGGTGCGCTCACGCAGGGCCAGCAGGTGGTACATGAAATTCCGGAGGTGCTGGACATGGACGTGCTTCTCCTCGTCGAGCCCGACGATGCGCAGGCCGGTGGTCGACCTCCAGAGGTGAGTCCAGCGCCGGGCGAGCACGCACGTGCGCACGGCCGCCTGAACCGGGAGGAAGGAGAGCACGTGGTGGAGCATGTCGTCGGGGAGGGCGCTGATATGATCGGGGACGATCACCACCGGCGGCGCACTCTTGGGCTTCTTCACCGGCGGCGCGCTCTTGCGCTTCTTCCTAGGAGGCATTGCGTCGCCGGCACCGGCGAGGCAAGAAACGATCAGAGGACGCGAGGGTGGAGAGAGAGAGAGAATGGGATCCGATGGGAGGGACAGATAGGCGGACTCCGCTCTTTAAAAGCCGACGATAGGATTTGGAGATCTTTGAAGCGTGAAAACTGCTTGGGATCACGTTATTTCCCATATTTTCAGATTTTTTGGGGGGTTGGTTGTGATTTCTTTCCAACAAACAAATACGAAGTTTGATTTTGTAGATAGAATTTTGTGTCGTGTAACATGTTTTAGATGGCATCGAAACTTCATCTTTTTTTTTGAGAACCGCCTCATAGGCATTTATTCATCCCAAATGCTAAAAAGTGCTTGGACGCTCGTTTGCTCGCGCGAGCAAACGCTCTGAGAGCCGTCCGATATTGAAGTCGCACGCGTGTGCAGGAGTTTTTTTTGTCCGAGACGGTCCGCCGGCTCGCGCGACCCTTTACGACAGCCATCAACCTAGGAGGACCCACCACTTCCCCCATGCTTCGGTGTCGTTGGCGCAGTTTTCAAAACTGCCTGGCGAGCGGCGCCACTGTCTTCTCCCAATCCCTTTCCCCTTTCCTCCCGCACCACGCCACCGTTCGCCACCACAGAAATTGGAGCTCTTGCCGGCAGCCGCAGAGGCCACGACGGTGGTGTTGAAGC
>NC_041391.1:76945823-76977806 GCF_002162155.2 Triticum dicoccoides
GGGGCCGGAGGTCGCCGCAGTGATCCAAACCGTCGGAGGGTGCGGGGGTGAAGGTCGCCGGGACGGTGCGTTTCCGCCGGGGGAGTCGACACTGAAATTCCGTGGTATGTTTTTGCGGCGCACCTCCTTGTTCCCATGGTTTGGAATCTCTCCCGCTCGGTGATAGGTGGTGGGGGTGGGGCTAGTTTAGTTCGTTTGCTGTGTTTTGGAGGTTCAGGTGCTGAAGGTAGGATGAGATGTAAATCACGCGCACATAGAAAAAGTTTGTGGGTTTGAAAACAGTTCATGAATTTCGAAAAATGTTTACGAATTGATTTGTTTTATGAATTAAAAAACTGTCCATGAATTGAAAAAAAATCACGTATTTTTTAATAAAGATCACCAATTTGAAAATGTTCAAAAATTAATAATAGTTTACAAAATTGGAAAAAATCAGAAAATATCAATACATAATACAGAAAAATTTAAAAGGGAAAAGGTTGTGAATTTCTAAAAACTTCATTAATTAAAAAGAGCTAACGCATTTGAAAATGTTCATAAATTAAAAAAAGTCATGAATCTCGAAAAACTTCATGAGTTTTAAAAAGTTTGTGGATTTGAGGAGTTCAACAATTTAAACGAAGTCCATAATTTTCAAAAGCTGTCTCGACATTTAAAACATAAAAAGGTCACAAATTGAAATGAAAATAAAATAAAATTAAATACAAAAAATAAATGAAAATAAAAACAAAAAAAATATGTAAAAACAAAATAGAACAAGGTAAAACAAAAAGGGGGAAAGTGAAATCCCAATAGAAACCCGTCCTGGAAAAACCAGAGAAAACCACCCTAGAAAAACGAGGGAACCTTTCACAAAACCGGTGAAAGAAAAAAAACGCTACATGTGCCTGCCCAGTATGGAACGATCGGGAGCGGGCGCTGCGTAATGGTAGTACTGTATTTGGCGGCGAAAGCCGAGCCGGACAAATAAAGGGGCCAGCTCGGCAGAACCCAAACCAAAACCAGTGCGGGCTTTGAGGGCTTCTCGTATAGTGTATAGGATCCGCAATGAATCACCTTCCGGCCGCCACCGCCGCCGATGGAGCCGCGAGCGTGGGAATCGCCGGCGGACCACCGCTCCAAAGAACATCTTGTAGGATTACATATTTTCAGGGCGATCCTCAGGTAGGCAAACAGGAGTAGTATCTTTCTTTGCGAACAAATTTTCGCTACATCTAGATGGAAGCATTCATCAGTTCTAACCTATTTGCAGAGGTTGATCGACCTCCCGCGCCCGGGATTACTGGGGCTGCTCGACGTGGTCGGTTCCCCAGGTGGTTCTGGCTCCGTCGTCCATATCGCCTCCGTGATCCCCATCGCCCGCATTAGCCTGACCGAGTACCACCCAGCTGACAACCAGCGGCAGTAGCTGCCACCGCCTAGCTGGTCCCTCAAAGAGCCCTTCTTCGTTGATTTTTGCGGTATATGCGAATTTCCCTCCCGTTGGCCAGGTATTGGTCTTCAATGGCATGGCCACCCAGATCATCTGCCAGCAGCGCAAAAAAAAAGGGCGCGTTTTACTCCGAAAGAGCACAATGGGATTACCTTTTTTTTTGTGGGTGACCGTATTGTGCTTTTGACTCAACTTGACGAAAAAGGATTTCCCCCGCTTTGTATTCCAAAGCAACCAACCGATACATCCAGGATAGGTGCTGGGGCGGAAGCAGCACAATCACACCCAAAAAAAATGAAAGAGAAACAACAAAAGAAAAGAATGCCGACAACGGCGGATCGACGGAAACGAAGAAGCTTCACGGCCACTGCGGCCACCGAGGGGCTCCCACGAAGCTCCAAGGCTCCGAAGCACCGGTACCATTCAGCACCTCAAGAGGGACCGCGACGAAGACGACGCTGCTGCCAAGGGTTTCCCCCGGTACCCGACGAGGCGAGAGGAAGGGTCGCCCCCAACGCCCTCCAGGAAGGTCCGGCGACACCCACCGGCGTCGCCGCGTTTTGACTCAACTTCAGTGACCATGAGTGTATTTATCTCTTCACCAGGGGTGACAAGTCAGGCCTTAATCCTCTACGGCGTGTTGCCCGTCCAGTACCGCGCTTTCTCTGCGCTGAATCATACCGCCGTGTGTGCCTCCCGCGGGTGCCGTCTTTCCTCGCGGTGCCTATTCAAGCAACTCACATAGAATTTGAGGGGTGCCTGACGATAGGGGAATCCAAAACCCTGAGTGTCAAGCAATCCATTCTTCTCGACGCCGAGGATATTTCGAGCCCGTGGGCCAAGCACGGAAATTGCTATACTGGTTTGTCCCTGTCTATTGGGTGGGCTCGCTAGGGTACAGGGGCATGGTGCTCAGGTATGGCTGAAGATGGGCAATCAAACTACATATTTGTTGCTTCTGTTATGCATGGTGCTCAGGTATTCCCGAGGATGGGTAATCAAACTGCATATTTGTTGCTTTTGTTATAAATGAATGTCTAGCGATCTGGTTTGTAGTTCTAAGTAGATACTCAACATGCAGGGATGCTTTTGGGATCTTTACTTGGCCCATGTTGGTGCTGTCAGAAGATGGACAAGAGAAGAGAGGGTTCTGCAAATCTGCCAGATTCATTGTGTTATCCCGGCCTTATATGATATATACTCCTTCCGTTGCAAAATTAGTACAAAGTTGGGTCATCTATTTTGAAATGGAGGGAGTATGCGACATGCTGGAGTTGATGTGGATTTCCTGTGGCAAAAAGGTGTGAAAGGTCTATAGTCCTGTGGCACTTAGAGTGATGTATATATAGCTTTAGGCATGCATATGGAGGTTCATCCTTCACAAGGTTGTCACGAACTGACTGATAATGCTAGATGAGAGAGCTACCTAAAACAGGGGTTTTCCCTTCTAGTTAGTAATTACATGTACTCCTACCTTTCTTGAGACTTGCTGCTTGAACCTGCTGTTGCATCTGGCTTAGCCTAATCCCAATTGTCTCCAACTCTTGGATTTAAGCCTGAAGAATGAAGAGACGGTTGGGAAAAGGCGAAAGGAGATGGAATTTGAATTGAGCTCTAGCGACGCCGGGGCCGACCTTGCGGGGCGCGCCTCGCCCTCCTTCCTGCCAGCCAGCGGGAGGTGGTTGGAGACATGGGGGCCGCAGCGGGTCGCCGCCGTGCAAGCGCGCTTGGCACGACGCGGAGGCTGGCAGCTCCAGCATGCCGCCGTCGAGCCGTGGCGCAGGCACGCTCTCCTGCAGCGGCGGCTTGGGCACTTGGAGCCGCTTCAACGAGTTCGGCGACCACAAAGAGGCTACGCCACATGCAGATCGAGCACCACGCGGCTGAGGAGTAACAGCTTCTCGAAATAGCCTTTCGCCTCGCTTTATAAATAAAGCAACGGTTCATACAATCAACATCCAGATAGCAAAGTTCCGATAGCCGGGGCTATAACAGAAACATGCCCAAAAAAAATGAAAAATATATGGAAAAAAAACACCTAGTGACAGCCACCAAGCGGCACTACGATGAAGACAGTCGACGCCCTGTAGCCAGAAGCGCATCAATCATGAGGCCAAGCCGGTCGTGATCACGCTGCCTCGAAAGCCGTTACCAATGCTGTAGAAATGTAAGGAATTTAGAGGAGTCAGATGCCTTCCTCGGAAAGACCTTCTCTATGACCATTTTATTACACATCGTCCAAAGTGTCCAAGCCAACGCCGAAAGATAAGCTAGAATAACCAGTAGTGTTGCGTAGCTGCATAGCCCTATGCTGGAGGAACTCTGCGAGGTTCAGGGCCTCCCAATCGGGGGCCAGCACCTCACGGACGAACTCCCATAGAACCAGTGCCGCCATACAGGAGAGTAGGATATGGATCCTAGTCTCCGGTACGGCGCACAGGGGGCTGATAACCCGCAAGTATACCGAATAGTTGTAGCCTCTTTCGATAAGTAAGAGTGTCGAATCCAACGAGGAGCTAAAGGTAGAACAAATATTCCCTCAAGTTCTATCGACCACCGATACAACTCTACGCACGCCTGACGTTCGCTTTACCTAGAACAAGTATGAAACTAGAAGTACTTTGTATGTGTTGTTGGATAGGTTTGCAAGATAATAAAGAGCACGCAAATAAAAGCTAGGGGCTGTTTAGACAAAGATGCAATAAAGTAAATAAAGCGAGTGTGGGAAAGTGGTGATAGGAGTGGTGAAATTGTCCCTAAGCAATTGACTACTTTACTAAATCGATAGCAAGTTTTTATATGGAAGAGGCCACTGCTAGCATGTCATCCCTGACTTGGAATTCTATGCACTTATGATTGGAAGTATTAGCAAGTAGTCCGCAACTACTAACGTTCATTAAGGTAAAACCCAACCATAACATTAAGATATATTGGTCCCCCTTCAATCCCGTATGTATCAATTTCTATGCTAGGCTGAAGCTTCTGTCACTCTTGCCCTCCTATACACAGTCCTATCAACATACAACTAACTCTATGGTGTGATCCACGCGCGCGCTCATATGATGGGCACCATAGGACAACAACATAACCACAAGCAAATTAAATCAATCATAGCAATTCATCAACCACCAATAGGACAACGAAAATCTACTCAGACATCATAGGATGGCAACATATCACTGGGAAATAATATGAAGCATAAAGCACCATGTTCAAGTAGAGGGTACAGCGGGTTGCGGGAGAATGGACCACTGGATATAGATGGGGGAAGGTGATGGAGATGTTGGTGAAGATGACGATGGTGTTGGTGAAGATCGCGGTGATGATGATGGCCCCCGGCGGTGTTCCGGCGCCACCGAAAGCAAGGGGGAGAGGGGCCCCCTTCTTCTTCTTCTTCCTTGACCTCCTCCCTAGATGGGAGAAGGGTTTCCCCTCTGGTCCTTGGCTCCCATGGCTTGGGAGGGGCGAGAGCCCCTCCGAGATTGGATCTATCTCTCTGTTTCGGCATTCTCTGTTTCCGCCCCTTCACCGTTTCCTTTATATCTGGAGATCCGTAACTTCGATTGGGGCGAATCTTTCGCCTAGAGTTTTCTCGTAAAATTAGCTTTCTTGCGTCAAAAGTAGAGCGTCAACCGCCTTACGGGTGGCCCACGAGATTCCAAGGCGCGCCCCCTTGTCTCGTCACCACCCCGGACACCATTTCGCGTTGATTCTTCCTTCGGAAAATCCCAAATATTCCAAAATAATTCTTCGTCCGTTTTTATCCCGTTTGGATTCCGTTTGATATTGGTTTTCTGCGAAACATAAAACATGCAACAGACATGAACTGACACTGGGCACTGGATCAATATGTTAGTACCAAAAAATAGTATAAAAAGTTGCCAAAAGTATATGAAAGTTGAATAATATTGGCATGGAACAATCAAAAATTATAGATACAACGGAGACGTATCAGCATCCCCAAGCTTAATTCCTGCTCGTCCTCGAGTAGGTAAATGATAAAAAAGATAATTTTTGATGTAGAATGCTACCTATCATAATCTTGATCATATGTCTAATCATGGCATGAATATTAAGATACGAGTGATTCAAAGCAATAGTATATCATTTGACATAAAAACAATAACACTTCAAGCATACCAATCAAGCAATTATGTCTTATCGAAATAACATAGCCAAAGAAAGCTCATCCCTACAAAATCATATAGTCTGGCTATGCTCCATCTTCATCACATAAAGCATTCAAATCATGCACAACCCCGATGATGAGTCGAGCAATTGGTTCATACTTTTTAACGCGCTTCAGCTTTTTCAATTCTTACGCAATACATGAGCGCAAGCCATGGACATAGCACTATGGTGGTATATGGTGGTGGTTGTGAGGACAAAAAGGGAGAAGATAGTCTCACATCAACTAGGTGTATCAACGGGCTATGGAGATGCCCATCAATAGATATCAATGTGAGTGAGTAGGGATTGCCATGCAACGGATGCACTAAGAGCTATAAGTGTATGAAAGCTCAAACTGGAAACTAAGTGGGTGTGCATCCAACTTGCTTGCTCATGAAGACCTCGGGCGTTTGAGGAAGCCCATCATCGGAATATGCAAGCCAAGTTCTATAATGAAAATTCCCACTAGTATATGAAAGTGAAAGCATAGGAGGCTCTCTCTATGAAGACCATGGTGCTACTCTCAAGCACAAGTGTGGTAAAAGGACAGTAACATTGCCCCTTCTCTCTTTTTCTCTCATTTTTTCTATTTTCCCTTTTTTCTCTTTATTTTCTTTTTTTGTGGGCTTCTTTGGCATCTTTATTTTATTTGGGCTTCTTTGGCCTCTTTTATTTTTCATAAAGTCCGGAGTCTCATCCCGACTTGTGGGGGAATCATAGTCCCCATCATCCTTTCCTCACTGGGGCAATGCTCTAATAATGATGATCATCACACTTTTATTTACTTACAACTCAATGTCTAGAACAAAGATATGACTCTATATGAATGCTTCCGGCGGTGTACTGGGATGTGCAATGACTAGCATAGCAATGACATCAAAAAACGGACAAGCCATGAAAACATCATGCTAGCTATCTTACGATCATGCAAAGCAATATGATAATGAATGCTTGTATATGATGATGATGGAAGTTGCATGGCAATATATCTCAGAATGGCTATGGAAATGCCATAATAGGTAGTTATGGTGGCTGTTTTGAGGAAGGTAAATAATGGGTTCATGATACCGGCGAAAGTTGCGGGGCATGGCACAATAGAGGCTAGCAAAGTGGAAGAGTGAGTATGCATATATCCATGGACTCACATTAGTCATAAAGAACTCATATACTTATTGCAAAAGTCTACTTAGCCCTCGAAGCAAAGTACTACTACGCATGCCCCTAGGGGGATAGATTGGTAGGAAAAGACCATCGCTCGTCCCCGACTGCCACACATAAGGAAGACAATCAAAAGACACTTCATGCTCCAACTTCGTTACATAACGGTTCACCATACGTGCATGCTACGAGACTTGCCAACCTCAACACAAGTATTTCTCAATTTCACAATTACTCAACTAGCACGACTCTAATATCACCACCTTTATATCGCAAAACTATTGCAAGGAATCAAACATATCATATTCAGCGACGTTACAAGTTTATGTAGGATTTTATGACTAACCATGTGAATGACCAATTCTTGTCATCTTTCTAAAAGGATATAAGTGAAGCAAGAGAGTTTAGTTCTTTCTACAAAAGATATGCCCACACTCTAACAAATATAAGTGAAGCAAAAGAGCATTCTACAAATGGCGGTTGTCTATATGAAGAAAAACAGGCAATCCAAACTTCAAATGATATAAGTGAAGCACATGAAGCATTCTATAAAGCCATACTCAAAAAAATTAAGTGAAAATCAAACAAAGACTATCTCATACCAGCATGGTGCATAAAAGAAAAATGAAAATTAAATGCAAAAGACGCTCCAAGACTTGCACATAATGCATGAACGAAACAAATTCGAAAACATACCAATACTTGTTGAAGAAAGAGGGGGTGCCTTCCGGGGCATCCCCAAGCTTAGACGCTTGAGTCTCCTTGAATATTTACTTGGGGTGCCTCGGGCATCCTCAAGCTTGAGCTGTTGCCTCTCTTCCTTTTCCTCGTATCGAGACATCCTCGATTAGACACTACATCCACACAAAACTTCAACAGAAAACTCGGTAAGATCCGTTAGTATAATAAAGCAAATCACCACTCTAAGTAATGTTTCAAACCAATTCATATTTTGTTTTTTCATTGTGTCTACTGTAACATAACTTTTTCATGGCTTAATCCACTAATAAAAATTGATAGATTCATCAAAACAAGCAAACTATGCATCAAAAACAGAATCTGTCAAAAACAGAACAGTCTGTAGCAATCTGCACATCCACCATACTTATGGTACACCAAACATTCTACCAAAACTAGGAAAAATAAACAACTTGTATATCAAGACAGTGCAAAAGGAATCAGAACCAATTGACGTTCCAGATAAAAATGTAAAATCGCGCACTACAGCCAAAGTTTCTGTCCTGCACCGTACAAACCAACAAGCATTGCAAACATCCTAAAGGCAAACCTTGGCACATTATTTTTATAATACAAATGAATTGTACAAGGGGATAATTATTTTTGATGAAAAGTTTCTGTAATTAAGATTCACAAAGTTTCCGTGAGCATGAACAAAGTTCAAGGCTAGCTCCCACTTCAACAATGCTTATCTTTCTCACTTTCACTTTCCTTTTTGAAAAGTTTTTAGGTTTCCCTCTTTATTTTTTGTTTTTAAACTATATAAAAGCACTCAACAGAAATAAATTACTATCTAAAACTTACGGGTTGTCTCCCTGGCAGCGCTTTCTTTAAAGCCATTAAGCTAGGCATATAGTGCTCAAGTAATGAATCCACCCGGATCCCAAGGTATATCAAAGCCAATTTTAATTAACAATGGTTTGTAATTTAGTAGTGAGCACAAAGTAACATATATCATGCAACAACGAAGTCTAACTCTCTTCCTATGCATCGGCATGTCATAAATGAACAATTCATGCACACCAAGTAAAGGCCAATGCATAGTATAAACAGTTTCTTGCAATTCTATCATATTGGAAACATAAAGAGGCGGAGGTATAGTTCCTTTCTCATAATAATTGCAAGTAGGAGCAGCAAGCACATGCATATTACATTCATCAAAATCATCATGTGCAATAGTAAAAGGCAACCCACCAATATAATCCTTAATAAGCACAAACTTCTCCGATATAGTGTAGTTTGTAGAATTCAAAAAGATAATAGGACTATCATGCGTGGGTGCAATAGCAACAATTTCATGTTTAACATAAGGAACTATATCAAGTTCATCTCCATAGGCATAATTCATATTGGCATCTTGGCCACAAGCATAGCAAGCATCATCAAAAAGGGATACTTCAAGAGAATCAACGGGATCATAGCAATCATCATAGAATTCATCCTTCGGTAAGCACGAAGGGGAATTAAACAATGTATAAGTTGAAAAGTTACTCTCATTAGAAGGTGGGCACGGGTAGCTAATCTGCTCTTCCTCGTTTTGTTTTTCGCTCTCCTCATCATCTTTTTCATCCAATGAGATCACCGTTTCATCAATTTCTTCTTCCATAGCTTCCTGCAAAATATTAGTCTCTTCTTGGACAGCGGAGAAGTCCTCAATATATGGTTTAACATAGGCATTAGAAGCATAATTATCATAACAATATTGAAATATGGCAAAATTTTCAGATTTGTAAAGAGTAGCATCATACTTTTCAATCAAAGAGGCAATCTCATAAGCACCTTATTCTTCAATTTGCTGAACATCATAGTAATTGTAAACACACTTAGCATACGAAGATACGATTCCATTATCACTAAACAAGCATTGATAGGGTAGGTGTTTCTTAGGGTCTTCAGAACAACAAGTAAACTCATATATTTCACATAAATTCCAAGCATAGCATTGCAAACGTTGAATTTGATCCCATAATAGTTTCCCTTTTTCAGATATACGGTGTCGCACAAAACAAGCATGCTCATCTAAAGATTTGCCCTCAACTAAACTAGTGGGGGTTTCAGCATGAGCACAAAGGGATAGAAGATGATCCAAGTAAAAAGCTTCAGGAGTGTAATAGATTTTGAGTGGTTCTTCAACCACTAGTTCAGTAGGTACAACTATTTTTTTTTGGTATTTTGCGTTTCCTACCCATAGCTAAAGATAGAAAACAACTAAGAACAACAAATAAAAATTACTTAGTGATAAAGCAAACAAACACACACGAGAATATTCACCCCACGCTATGACTCCCCGGCAACGGCACCAGAAAAAGGTCTTGATAACCCGCAAGTATACGGAATAGTTGTAGACTCTTTCGATCGAACCCAACGAGGAGCTAAAGGTAGAACAAATATTCCCTCAAGTTCTATCGACCACCGATACAACTCTACGCATGCTTGACGTTCGCTTTACCTAGAACAAGTATGAAACTAGAAGTACTTTGTAGGTGTTGTTGGATAGGTTTGCAAGATAATAAAGAGCACGTAAATAAAAGCTAGGGGCTGTTTAGACAAAGATGCAATAAAGTAAATAATGCGAGTGTGGGAAAGTGGTGATAGGAGTGGTGAAATTGTCCCTAAGCAATTGACTACTTTACTAGACCGATAGCAAGTTTTTATGTGGGAGAGGCCACTGCTAGCAAGTCATCCCTGACTTGGAATTCTATGCACTTATGATTGGAAGTATTAGCAAGCAGTCCGCAACTACTAACGTTCATTAAGGTAAAACCCAACCATAGCATTAAGATATATTGGTCCCCCTTCAATCCCGTATGTATCAATTTCTATGCTAGGCTGAAGCTTCTGTCACTCTTGCCCTCTAATACACAGTCCTATCAACATACAACTAACCCTATGGTGTGATCCACGCGCGTGCTCATATGATGGGCACCATAGGACAGCAACATAACCACAAGCAAATTAAATCAATCATAGCAATTCATCAACCACCATTAGGACAACGAAAATCTACTCAGACATCATCGGATGGCAACACATCATTGGAAAATAATATGAAGCATAAAGCACCATGTTCAAGTAGAGGGCACAGCGGGTTGCGGGAGAATGGACAGCTGGATATAGATGGGGGAAGGTGATGTAGATGTTGCTGAAGATGACGACGGTGTTGGTGAAGATCGCGGTGATGATGATGGCCCCCCGGCGGTGTTCCGGCGCCACCGGAAGCAAAGGGGAGAGGGCCCCCTTCTTCTTCTTCTTCCTTGACCTCCTCCCTAGATGGGAGAAGGGTTTCCCCTCTAGTCCTTGTCTCCCATGGCTTGGGAGGGGCGAGAGCCCCTCCGAGATTGGATCTATCTCTCTGTTTCCGCGTTCTCTCTTTCTGCCCCTTCACCGTTTCCTTTATATCTGGAGATCCGTAACTCCGATTGGGGTGAATCTTTCGCCCACGTTTTTCTCGTAAAATTAGCTTTCTTGCGGCAAAAGAAGAGCGTCAACCGCCTTACGGGTGGCCCACGAGAATCCAGGGCGCACCCAGGAGGGATGGCGCGGCCCCTGTCTCGTGGCCAGCACGGACACCGTTTCGCGTTGATTCTTCCTCCAAAAAATCCCAAATATTCCAAAATAATTCTCCGTCTGTTTTTATCCCGTTTGGATTCCGTTTGATATTGGGTTTCTGCGAAACATAAAATATGCAACAGACAGGAACTGGCACTGGGCACTGGATCAATATGTTAGTCCCAAAAAATAGTATAAAATGTTGCCAAAAGTATATGAAAGTTGAATAATATTGGCATGGAACAATCAAAAATTATTGATACAACGGAGACGTATTAGGGGCACAAACCACCACCCGAGCCGTGTCGCTTAAGAACCTCAATCCCCGAAGGGAGGCGGTCTCGTAGTAGTTGCTGCACAAAGATCTTAATCTTGAGGGGCAAGGGGGCTTTCCATAGTGGTGAAAGCCAAGGAGTGATACGTGACTGGCATAAAGCATGGTAAGTCGTGCTCACCGAAAACTCCGCCATCAGAGTGAGCCACCACGACACAGTGTCCCGGTAGTCCGATAGCACTAGTGGGAGGGCACTCCATCGTCAAGTCCAGTCATCACTTTCCGGTTGTTCGAACGTACACTAGTAGAAAACAGGGCTTTGGTTCGGGCCTGGCCAGCTCATTAGTCCCGGTTCTTCACGAACCGGGACCCATGGGGGGCATTAGACCCGGTTCATGAGCCCAGGGGGCGGCCGGGGCCTCGTGGGCATTGGTCCCAGTTCGTCTGTGGGAATTTGTCACGGTTCTAGGCATGAACCGGGACCAATGGGCCGTGCTCCTGGCCCACAGCCATTGGTACCGATTCATGCCTTGAACCGGTATAGAAGGGTGAATTTAGTCCCGGTTCATGGCACAAACCGGGAGAAATAATTTTCCTATATATACCCATTGTCGCGGCAGAGCACTTCACAGTGGTCTATTCTTTCTGGCTGGCGAGGGGAGGGCATTTGGGTGCTCTAGCTCACCTCCTATGCACATGAGGTGTTTGATGAAATGCCCGAGCCACTCTAGTTAAGCTTTCTCCTCTTGAAGCTCAACCTCGGAGCTCCATTTTCCCCGAGATTTGTCTAGATTTAGCGGACCGTCACGCCCCGTCCCCGTTTTCACCGCTGTTGATCGCCCGTGCCGATCTCGTCGCTGTCCTCTTGTTCTTATCTTCTTTCTGATTTTCTTACTTTAGATAGATACTTGTATGATTTTCTTACTTTAGATAGATACTTGTCTGATTTTCTTACTTTAGATAGATACTTGTCTGATTTTCTTACTTTTGACACACATAATTATATATAATGCACGCGGATGAACCAGCAATGGATGTATGGTGACAGACACACCTCCGAGTACATTAAGGGCGTGCATAATTTTCTCGAAGTGGCTAAGGCAAACAAGCAGAATTGTTTTATGTGTTGTCCATGCCCTAAATGTGGGAATACAAAGTCTTACTCGGACCGGAAAATCCTTCACACCCACCTGCTTTACAAGGGTTTCATGCCACACTATAATGTTTGGACGAGGCACCGAGAAATAGGGGTTATGATGGAAGACGACAAAGAAGAAGAGGACAATGACAACTATGTGCCCCCTGAATACGGTGATGTTGCAATGGGGGGAGCTGCTGAAGATCAAGAGGAACCAGACGATGTGCCCGATGCTGCAACGAGGGAAGCTGCTGAAGATCAAGAGGAACCAGGCGATGTGCTCGATGATGATGATCTCCGCCGGGTCATTGTCGATGCAAGGACACAATGCGAAAGTCAAAAGGAGAAGCTGAAGTTCGATCGCATGGTAGAGGATCACAAAAAAGGGTTGTACCCCAATTGTGAAGATGGCAACACAAAGTTGCGTACCGTACTGGAATTGCTGCAGTGGAAGGCAGAGAATGTTGTGCCTGACAAAATATTTGAGAAGCTACTGAAAATATTGAAGAAGAAGCTTCCAAAGGATAACGAATTGCCCGACAGTACGTACGCAACAAAGAAGGTTGTATGCCCTCTAGGATTGGAGGTGCAGAAGATACATGCATGCCCTAATGACTGCATCCTCTACCGCGGTGCGTACGAGGATTTGAAGCATGCCCGGTATGTGGTGCATTGCGGTATAAGATTAGACGAGATGACCCTGGTGATGTTGACGGTGAGCCCCGCAGGAAGAGTGTTCCTGCGAAGGTGATGTGGTATGCTCCTATAATACCACGGTTGAAACGACTATTCAAAAACAAAGAGCATGCCAAGTTGATGCGATGGCACAGTGAGGACCGTAAGAAAGACGGGAAGTTGAGAGCACCTGCTGACAGGTCGCAGTGGAGAAAAATCAAGAGAGAGTACTGGGCTGAGCTTGCATGTGACCCAAGGAACGTATGGTTTGCTTTAAGCGCGGATGGCATTAATCCTTTCGGGGAGCAGAGCAGGAACCACATCACCTGGCCCGTGACTCTATATATGTATAACCTTCCTCCTTGGATGTGCATGAAGCGGAAGTTCATTATGATGCCAGTTCTCATCCAAGGCCCTAAGCAACCCGGCAACTACATTCACGTGTACCTAAGGTCATTAGTTGAAGAACTTTTACAGTTGTGGAATGGAAACGGTGTACGTGTGTGGGATGAGAACAGACAGGAGGAATTTAACCTGCACGTGTTGCTGTTTGTAACTATCAACAATTGGCCCACTCTCAGTAACCTTTCAGGACAAACAAACAAGGGATACTACGCATGCACGCACCGTTTAGCTTACACCGAAAGTATATACCTGGACAAATGCAGGAAGAATGTGTACCTGGGCCATCATCGATTTCTTCCGACCAACCATCAATGTCGAAAGAAAGGCAACCATTTCAAAGGCGAGGCAGATCACCGGAAGAAGCCCGCCATCCATACCGGTGATCACGTACTTGCTATGGTCAATGATTTACACGTAATCTTTGGAAAGGGTCCCGACGGACTAGCTGTTCCGAGTGACGCTGAGGGACACACACCCATGTGGAAGAAGAAACCTCTATTTTGGGACCTACCCTACTGGAAAGATCTAGAGGTCCGCTCTTCGATCGACGTGATGCATGTGACGAAGAACCTTTGCGTGAACCTGCTAGGCTTCTTGGGCATGTATGGGAAGACAAAAGATACAGCTGAGGCACAGGAGGACCTGCAACGTTTGCATGAAAAAGACGGCATGCCTCCAAAGTAGTATGAAGGTCCTGCCAGCTATGCTCTTACCAAAGAAGAGAAGGAAATCTTCTTTGAATGCCTGCTTAGTTTGAAGGTCCTGACTGGCTTCTCATCGAATATAAAGGGAATAATAAATATGCCAGAGAAAAAGTTCCAGAACCTAAAGTCTCATGACTCCCACGTGATTATGACGCAGCTGCTTCCGGTTGCATTGAGGGGGCTTCTACCGGAAAACGTCCGATTAGCCATTGTGAAGCTATGTCACTACAAAAAAATACACTTCCGTGATGATACGTGTTTGTCACAGTAGGTCGCATTTTTTGTCATGCATGTACATACATGACAAATTTATGACAGAATCGAGATAGTCATACCTGTGCTATCGTAGAAGTGTTCGATGACATTACCAAAATTATCGTAACGGAAGTGTCCACTTCCATGACGATAAATCGCGCGTCACAGAAGTGCTTTCATCAAGGGTGACCGACACGTGGCATCCACCGTAACGGAACGCCGTTAAGCTATCGGGTCGGGTTCTGGATCCGATAACCCGTTAACAGCCCCAACCAATGGGGATTTTCCACATGTAAAATCATCATTGGCTGGAGGAAACACGTGTCGGCTCATTGTTGGGACAGATGTCATCCACTCATTGGATAGAAGGCGCCTATGATACGTCGACACGTGGCACGGCCCACCAGAGGCCCATTCCTGTGAAAAGGCTGGCCCGTTTGACTTGGTCAAAAGGTGACGGGCCGGCCCATGGAAAGCCTGTTAACGGCCTATTCGCATATAGCTCATTTATAGCCTGCTAACCCAAGGCCCGTTATGCCCTATCCGAATTAGGCCCAGTAGCATCATCTGGGCCATCCAATATGATTCCAGCCCGTTTTCACTTCTGGCCCATGTATGGCCCATGACGTCTTTCGGCCCATATGAGGCCCTATGTAACTCTTGGCCTATTAATGACCCGTGGTGAAACTGGCCCGTGATGAACAGTGTATTACTTTAGACCCATTAACGGCCCGTGGTGAAACTGGCCCGTAATGAATAGTGTATCACTTTATACCCATTAAGGGCCCGTTATTTAGTTGGGCCGTTTATAGCCCATGTTATCTTTCGGCCTTCTCAGAACCCATCTATTCTTGGGCTTATTTGCAGCATTCGGTTACTTACGGCCCGTTACTGTCATTTTCTGCTTGTGGACCAAATTCAGCCCGTCGTTACAGTCGGCCCGTATGTGGTCTGTTAGTCTGTTGGGCCATTTTCATAGCATCACCAAATACGGCCTATTAACGACCCGTTATGGTCAGCCAATAAAACATATGATTTCCATTATGGGCCCGTCTACGGCCCATTAAAGGCCAGTAAAAGACCCATAAATGAGTCGGCGACCCATGGATCCTACGTGACATAGAAGGCCAATGGATCCCGCGAGACGTAGAAGGCCCATGGACACTGCGAGACGTAGAAGGTCCATGGATCCTGCGAGACGTAGAAGGCCCATGGTTCCTACGAGACGTAGAAGGCCCATGGATCCTACGAGACGTAGAAGGCCCATGGTCAGGCGAGTTGGCCCCTGTTTGAACGATATAGCATATTCAAAGAATTATCCTACTCAATACTATCACCTCTAAAAAGCATACACTATACAACAAAGCGATCAAGGCATAGAAAGGTAGAATAATCCTACACTATACAATAAAGAAATTACAGCCGATTATACCCACTGGGCATTATGGTACGGCACAGGTGATAATAAAGCATACACAAACAGCAAATTACATACACTGGGCAAATACGGCTCATACATCATGGACGCGCATCAACTTAACTCCATTTGAACTATACTCTCTTCAGAAAATAGGATTCGTCGGATTCAGATAGCACAAATTTCAGTCTGCAAAATCTCCAATTCCTTCATGGTACCTCGATGTCTTGTTTCATTTTTTGACTCCTGCATCTAATACCTGCATGTCCAGTCTCAACTTGTTGATTATACGTTGACAATCATGTACACGTTGTCTTGCCACCTCTAGTTGATGCTCGAGAACATCAGCACATTCCAATTCCAATCCATAATCATTCGGTAACGGCCATGCCGCACTGCTCGCAGATTTTTGTGTTGATGTCACTTCATCCTGAAATGTTTCTGTAAGTACACATGACTAGGGCAAAAATATAGTTACAACAGTGAAGCGAACAAGACACTATTTTATACTACGTGGCAAAATAGGACTAACAATAATGTTACACGTCACTTTCACAAAAAAAATGTTACACGTCATGAAGCATAAGCAGGTGATATTTTAAAAATTATAAAAAAGATAGTTTGTGCAGCCTGCATACAGAAATCCCTCTTAGCTCACCAGAGGAGCATGATGTTGGGGCCCAATCGAAAACACAGACAAGTTACAAATTTAGACAACATGTTTCATATAAGTAAGCAAGCAGTTGGCCATTCTGTACCTCAATTAAAGTATTAGGGAGCATAATGAACAACAGAGGGTTTCATACAAACATACTACAGCAGGCAAAACTATGCAATCATTAGCATAGTATAAACTAGATTGTGAGCCTCATGCAATAATAGTTGGTTAATAGACTTCAAAGCTTCAGGCACACTTCGGCAGAGTAATTAAATGGCAAGGCCTTTAATTATGTCAACTAATAGTGATATAAGTACCGAACATCAGGCATAATTATTTGGGCATCTCACTAAGTGAGGACAAATAAATCAATTGAAAAGAGAAAATTAACTATGCCTGAAACAAACAAAGAATTGAACTGTTGAGTTGCATACAGTGACTTACCTTAGCAGGTTGAAGAGGCTCAGTGCAGCTCCTACTTCTCTTGCAAGGCTCCTTCCTAACATCTTGTACTTGGAAATCCTCAACCTTGTCTTCATTGCACCCCCTCTACAAGGTGACACAAACTAGTTACTCGTCTCCTTGGAAGATAAATATGCATACTTTCCAGTCTGTGAGCACAAAAGGATGAGATTATAACAAAACAACACCACATAATGAAACATGCCGCATCTCTTGCACTTGCACACAATGAAATGAGCATTTACTATGTCTGCACTATGTAAAAACTAGGCATACCTTCAAACTGGATCTCCAGGTACTCTTGGAGAGCCTACTGTAGTGTACAGCCAAACCTTTATTCACCTATGAGTTAGACAAGGCCCCACTACGGCAGCCCTTAGTGTTTAAATCGTTGACAAGCTCTGTTAGAGTGTTAGGTCAAGAACAACAAGTAACCAAAGCAAACAGTCCTAGTATGGCTGGCTGATGCAAACAAGCAATTGAACAGATGTGTGAGCAAATCTTACATATCAAGAAAAGAAGCAAAGAAGGAGGCTTAAAGACCATCACTTGACTGACCAGATTTAAGGGGCATTTAAACATCATGTGCAACGTATGAACTAAGATAAACATTGCATATTCCAGATTCTACAATGGAATGCACATGTATTAGGTTATGCCATGTATGATGATGCCTAAATGTACAGATAGCAGGCAGGAGTGATTCATCATTGCACGCACAATTGAATTGCAGGTTAAGGGCCAGTTCGATTCCACCTTTTCAGGGTATATTGTCAAAATAAGCCATAAAAGATGTAAAGAAGTCATTTTTGAGTTATGGGCTTGGGCTTAACTAATTTCGCTTTGGAGGGGGGTGTTTCGGGTAGAACATCACTAAAAATTTAAGGGAAGGGGAATATGTGACGCCCCCGATTCAATCGTACACTAATCATGCACGCAAACATGTACGATCAAGATCAGGGACTCACAGGAAGATATCACAACACAACTCTAAAAACATAAATAAGTCATACAAGCATCATAATACAAGCCAGGGGCCTCGAGGGCTCGAATAAAAGTGCTCAATCATAGATGAGTCAGTGGAAGCAAGAATATCTGAGTACAGACATAAGTAAACAAGTCTGCCTTAAGAAGGCTAGCACAAACTGGGATACAGATCGAAAGAGGCGTAGCCTCCTGCCTGGGATCCTCCTAACTACTCCTGGTCGTCGTCAGCAGCCTGCACGTAGTAGTAGGCACCTCCAATATAGTAGTCGTCGTCGACGGTGGCGTCTGGCTCCTGGGCTCCAACATCTGGTTGCGGCATCCGAGAAAAAGAGGAAAACGGGGGGAAAGAGGAAGCAAAGCAACCGTGAGTACTCATCCAAAGTACTTGCAAGCAAGGAGCTACACTACATATGCATGGGTATATGTGTAAGGAGGCCATATCAGTGGACTAAACTGCAGAATGCCAGAATAAGAGGGGGATAGCTAGTCCCATCGAAGACTATGCTTCTGGCAGCCTCCATCTTGCAGCATATAGAAGAGAGTAGATTGAAGTCCTCCAAGTAGCATCGCATAGCATAATCCTACCCGTCGATCCTCCCCTCGTCGCCCTGTGGAAAAGCGATCCCCGGGTTGTCTATGGAACTTGTCTGGGTGTGTTTTATTAAGTATCCGGTTCTAGTTGTCATAAGGTCAAGGTACAACTCCGGGTCGTCCTTTTACCGAGGGACACGGCTATTCGAATAGATAAACTTCCCTGCAGGGGTGCACCACATAACCCAACACGCTCGATCCCATTTGGCCGGACACACTTTGCTGGGTCATGCCCGGCCTCGGAAGATCAACACGTCGCAGCCCCACCTAGGCACAACAGAGAGGTCAGCACGCCGGTGTAAATCCTATGGCGCAGAGGTGTGTGCCCATCGCCCATTGCACACCTGCACGTTGCGAACACGGCCGGAAGCAGAACTAGCCCCCTTAATACAAGAGCAGACTTACTTTCCAATCTGGCGCGCGCCGCTCAGTCACTGACGTCAAGAAGGCTTCGGCTGATACCACGACGTCGAGTGCCCATATCTTTCCCGCGTAGTTGGTTAGTGTGTATAGGCCAGTGATCAGACTCAGATCAAATACCAAGATCTCGTTAAGCGTGTTATTATGAAGTAACCGCGGACGCCGACCAGGGCCAGGCCCACCTCTCGCCTAGGTGGTCTCAACCTGCCCTGTCGCTCCGCCACAAAGTAATAGTTGGCGACCGTCGGGAACCCAGGCCCACCTCTACCAGGATGGAGCCACCTGTCCTTCCAGCCCCCACATCGGAATCACTTGCGGGTACTCAACGAGCTGACCCGACTTTAGTCACCATCTGTAAAGTATATGAATGTATAGTATATACCCATGATCACCTCCCGAGTGATCACAGCCCGATAGTATAGCATGGCAGACTGACAAGAATGTAGGGCCACTAATGGTAAGCTAGCATCTTATACTAAGCATTTAGGATTGTAGGTAAGGTATCAACAGATGTAGCAACAATGACAGGCTATGCAACAGAATAGGATTAATCGAAACAGTAACATGCTACACTACTCTAATGCAAGCAGTAGAGGGTAGAATAGGCGATATCTGGTGATCAAAAGGGGGAGCTTGCCTGGTTGCTCTGGCCAGGAGGGGTCTTCAACACCGTAGTCGAACTGGGGGGGGTCGTCGGCAGCCTCGGGGTCTACCGGAAAGAAGTAACGGAGGGGGAACACAATAAATAACAGAGCAATCAAAGTATCACAAAGCGTAGCATGGCAATACACGGTGCTAAAGGTGACCTAACGTAGTAGTAGGTGATACCCGTGAAGTGGGAAAACATCCGGGAAAGTATCCCCGGTGTTTCACATTTTCAGACAGATGAACCGGACGGGAAAGTTGCGTGTTTGCTATGTTAGGGATGTGTGGCGGACGAACGGGCCGCGAATCCGGATTCGTCTCGTCGTTCTGAGCAACTTACATGTACAAAGTTTTCCCATCCGAGCTACGGTTTATTTTCTATTAATTTTTAAAGTTTTAAATCATTTTCTAATTTATTATCTATTTAATTCTAACATTATCCAGAATAGTGTAAGCTGACATCATCATGATGTCAGCATGACATCAGCAGTCAACAGGGCGTTGACTGGGTCAATCTGACGTGTGGGAGCCACCTGTAAGGGACTGTTTAGCTAATTAACAGTAGTTAATTAGGTTAACTAGTTATTAGGTTAATTAATCTTAATTAGTTAATTTAAACATAATTAATTAAGTTCATTATTTAGTTAATTAATTAATTGATTGATATTTCTATTTATTATTATTTTTAATTCCTTTTTAAATGTTCTGGGGCATGGGGTGTGGGACCCCACATGTCATTGGCCTAAGTGCCTTAGCGGGTGCACGGTTACGGGCGCCGGGTTGGTTGGGCAACAAGCGCCAGCCCGACGAGGCGCCGCGGGGCAGCGGGCGTGCGGCCTGGCTCCGACGACTGGAGCAGGGCGGCGCGGTTGGCTGAGAGGGCCGCGGACGGCGGACGTAGCGGGAGTGGGATGAGGCGCCGGACGACGACGGCGCCCCGAGCAGACGCGGCCAGGAGCCGCAGGGCAGAGACGGCGGTGGTAGCAGGCAGCACAGGGCGACGGGCGTCGTGGCTACAGCTGAATGGCATGGGTCGCGCGCGCGGGGGTGATCAGGAGCGTGTGGGCGCGCGTTGGGTCGAGCAGGGGCGAACGGGGTGCGGGCACGGTGACGTGCAACAGAGAGGGGGAGAAGAGGAGAGGGAGGCCGTGGCCTCACCGGCGTTGCAAAGAAGAGGGTCGGTGAGGCTCGATGGAGCCTTTGGGGAGGAGGACTGGGATGACGGCGACGTAGACGAGGAGGTCCGGCGAGGAGGAGTCGAAGAGGAGGATGGCAGGGCCGCTCTGCGAGGCAGCTCCGACGATGGCGGGGTCCAGCGGCGTCGAGGTCGTGCCGGGGCTCGGGGAAGACGGACGCGGTGCCGGAGGATGAGGAAGAAGGTCGGGAGGGGGCGGCGAGGACGAAGCTTTTGGCGAGGTCTGGCGACGGGGCCGGGCGGCACCGGGCGGCGGCGGCGGGGGCGAGTGCGGTGGCGCCAGGGACGCGTCGGGGGCGGGCGTCATGCTCGATCCAGATCGAGCGAGAGGGCGAGGGGGTCATGGGAAACGTGGGGGTTTCATCCCCGATCCAGATCGTATCAGGAGGGGGAGAGGGAGTGGCTAAGTGGGGAGGGGAGTGGGAGCGAGTGGGTTAGGGTTTCGGTCGCCAGGGGGTTATGGGGAGTGGGGTGGCCGGCTGGGCCTTTGCCCAGTTGGGCTGGTGGCCTGCTGGGCCGAAGCCTAGTGGGAGGGGGTTTTCTCCTTTTATCTTTTTTTGTATTTGTTTTTTTCTTCTATTTTTATCCTTTTATTTATTTTTTTGTTACTTTTAGTTTCACTTTTATTTTAGATTTATGACTTATAAAAGTAGTCCCTAATTTAGTCTAAATAATTATACTACGGCCACATAAGTTTGGGCAACTAGATAGAATAATTTAATACTTTATTAATTGTAAAAAGCATTTGATTAATTGTTTTGCTACTATTTATTTACTTTAGGACAATCAAACACTTTCGAAGAGGTTGGTTTCTTGTGACACCCCAAAAATTTGGCCTTGTTTTAATGATTTAAAAAAATTCCAAGAATTAAAACTTTGGATTTCTGAGCTCCATTTTGATTTTTAAATCATTTCCTTCCCTGTCATGATGAGTTTTTTCCAAAGAGAAAACTTTTCAAATATGTTATTGGACTTGTTTAACCTCTCAAGAAAAACTTTCCTTTTATCAGTATAACTAATTAACTAATTTAATTGCTTGATCTTTACTTTCTTGGAAATAGTTTTTCAAGGTTAAATGGCCATATTTGAACTACAACCATTTGATAGATTCACTTAAAATTTCCACAAAAATTTGGAGATGTCATGTGATGTTTTTAAATCACTCTTATGCGAAAATATATTTTATTCATGAAATATTTTGAGCCCTACACTCAATTTTTCTTCTCTGGTCCAGAGTGCATTTTGCACTACAACTCCTTTAAATAATTCTTTCTAGCCTCCACCAAAATTATGGGATGATGGTAATGGCCTAAGATTCCACATTATGCAAAAACCTAGTGTTGTTCTTTGAAAATATTGAGTGAATCAACCTCATTTCCATTCTGGACCAACTTGATGGTTTGTACAGCAACCATATTTTTACTTGCTCTTTAACCCTTGATTATTTCTCCTACTTGTAGTCCTCCATGTTAAACCCTTAAGTCCAGGAGCATGCACCTTTTGGATCATTTTTGGTTCATGAAATAATGCTATTTATTTCCTGTCCAGAATTGTAGTTTTGCAAAACTTACACTAGCAAGTTTCTGCTTTTGGCCAACTAACCTCACCACCCTCTTGTACATCTAAAGAGACCACCATCTGGAGTTTTTGGCCACTCGAAGACCTGCCTAAGTGCCCTTAGCATTTTGTCAAACACCCTACGGGCATGATCTGTTTTGACATGAGTTTTGGCATTGCACTGTGAACCTGATCCCCTGACGAAACCAGCTTGTCCACTGATCTCCTTGCAAGCCCAAACCTAGACCTGTTAACCCCCAGCCTCAACCGCGACCTCTAGCATGCTCTGGCATTTCGTCGAGCACACTCAGTGCGTGCACAGGACGCGCCCAGAGCGCACGTATTGCATGACCCGTGCGCCCGAGCCGACACGCTGGCCCCCTGGCTTTGGCACACACGGCAGCACCTCGCCACGCACTCCCCGCCTTGCAGCATCGCGCCAAACCACCCTGGCACGCTACAGCGCCGCCGCCAGGGCATTCTTGGCGGAACTCCGGCGTACGTAGTGGCTCCAGCCACGGGCAGCGCCGCCCAAACCCCTCCCGCTCGCCACCTGGCCCCTGGAGCAGTGCGAGCTCATCCGCGGCCATGTCCTCTAGCGCTCGTCGCCGCCACGATGCCCTGCTGCTACAGAACGTCGGTTCGCCGGAAGCTTATCCACGGCCGCCGCGGAACCTCCTTGCCTCGCTTATAAATGGACGCCCCGGGCCGTTCCCGCACACGGGCAACCTCAGGCCACCCCAATGACGCTTTCCCAGCTCACCAATCGACCCAGGAGAGCTTTCTTCCTCATCTCCGGCAACTCCTGCCGCCGCCACCGCCCCGGCCAATCCGGCACCTCCAGTACCTCCCCCTCTCCATTCTCTTCGCCAGAAACCTCCTCATCCTCCCGTGAACCCTTTCCCCTACTCGATTTTGATCGGGAACCACCGCCGCCTCAAAACCACTTTACCACTGAAGCTTCCCTCCGCCGCGGAGCTCGCCGCCGGCGATTTCCTCCACCTCCGACGAGCCTACGACTACCAGAGTGACCACCTCGGCCCCCTGAATCCGCTGGTGGCCTCAGCTTTCCGAACGGAGCCACCGTTCGCCGGCGATGATCGCCGGAGCCCCGCTCCACTCGGGCAGAGGAGGGAGACGACGCGGGCGACTGGTCAAACCTGACCAGTGGGCCAGGCGGGCCCACCATAAGAGACCCAGCGCCGGTCCACGTGGTTAAGTGGAGGCGTAAAGCCTCAAATACGCCTCCTCTGCACCGAAAGCGTAATCTCGTTTGAAACGTTTTCTTTTCTGTTTTATTTTAAAAACAGATTTGACCAAATCTTTGACTGGCTATAACTTTTTAAATATAAGTCCAAATGAACTGATTCTTTTTCCTACCTCTCTCAAATTTCATCTAGTTTATTTTAGGATTTATTTGAAAAAATTTCAAAACAACTTTTGGTGCTGTTTTTATTTTGTGTGTTAATTCTTTTATATTACTAAAATAGGATTTTTGAAGAGAGGAGAATAGTTTCAAGTTTTGGAGTGCACCCTGCCTTTCCACACATTGAAGGCAAGCATTCTGAACCTCGGCATAATATTTTTGTGTGTTCGATGACACGTTCATAACATCACCTCACTTTGGAGAAACTTGTTATTTCATGCGATATGATCATATGCATGGGTGCATGTTATTGATTTCCATGTTGTTGGAAATGGACACACTTGTGATGATAATCACCCTCATGTGCCTTGCATGCATACCGGCAGGAACCCGGGAAAACCTCTGCCTTGGGTAGGCATGAGTTTGTCGCCGGTCTCCGTCGGGATGGTTATGTCTGGTATGGCATGGCAAGGTGATATGAGCGGTGACTCTGTTGGATGAAATATATTCGTTATACTAATCATGCAGGGAGCACTTAAACCTCCTGAGTCGACCGTAGATCGAGTCTTGTGCCAGTAACCCCCATACTTGTTTCGTACTACCACTCGTCTCTACAGCAAGTAGAGTACGGTTCAGTAAGTTGTCAACCTCTTTTTAGCACACACCGTACAGAGAGGCCATGGTGGAAGATACCGGTTGTAGCTGGTAGGCAGGCCACCTGGTCCGGGGGCATGGGTGTTTCCGGTTGGGACCGAGAGGGGAGGCCACCCCTTAGAGCACGCGATATAAATTTGATCCCATGCTATGCGAGGTTGTAGCCTCCCCACTTAGAGTTTGCTTAACAGGTGTCGTGGGTGATTCCGGACACGTGTGAGATAAGCTGGTGTGTGCAAGTTAGATGTGTTTTCAACAAAAAGACCGTAGACGGAATTAGTCCCGATGGACTAAAGAAATCCGTTACTCGTGGGTAAAGAATACACCCTCTGCAGAGAATAAACCTATTCGAATAGCCGTGTCCATGGTTAAGGATTACAGTCTGGGATGGGTCAAGTGTCGGCCTTAGTGTCGGTCTTCGGAGGTGAAACTGTTAACCAGGAATGGAATTGCTACTCGTGACTTGTGATAACTATTATTATTATTATTGTTGACTAACCAGTGATATTATTGTTATTATCGAGTATCTCTGGGATGGTTCTACCTCCGGGATATTCACTATGATTGTTTCTTTTAAAGCCCTTTATGTGGTGTCGCTCAGACGCCCGACTGTGGCATTTCTTTTAAAGCCCTTTATGTGCTGTCGCTCAGACGCCCGACTGTGGCATTTCTTTTAAAGCCCTTTATGTGGTGTCGCTCAGACGCCCGACTGTGGCATTTCTTTTAAAGCCCTTTATGTGGTGTCGCTCAGACGCCCGACTGTGGCATTTCTTTTAAAGCCCTTTATGTGGTGTCGCTCAGACGCCCGACTGTGGCATTTCTTTTAAAGCCCTTTTTGTGGTGTCGCTAAGACGCCCGACTGTGGCATTGCTTGTTATTTGTTTCATAAATTTTAATACTACCATGTTATTGCATTTTTATGAATAACTTGCTTGCACGCATCAGAGTTTCATTTATCTTTTGTGACTGACGTCATGAGCATAAAATATTTTCAGCACATCATTGTTATATTATACCTGTGTTCATAATGTTTGCGAGTACATTCAAAGTACTCACTGGCTTGTCCCTGGCTATTGTCTTGGCTAGATTTTCTTGCACGAAGAGGAGCGACGCGATGCCAGCCCCGGCACCTAAGTAATGGAGATAGCAGCCTCGCGAAGATAGGAGTTAACCTGGTCAGCTGTTCCCGTGGGAAATGGAGTCCCATAGACACTGATGTTTCACAACCCGCTTCCGCCATCAACCACTAGAAACCATTTGTTGTACTCACAGGCCAGAATGGTCTTGTACTACATATGTTGTATTCTGCTTGGAATTTCTGTATCAAGTTGGAGCCTCATCAGCTAACAGTAATCCTGGGGCTGATGAGCACGACGGTCTTTTCTGGAAATTTATTACCCGGAAAACCGGTCGTGGCATTTCTTCATCAATATTACTTATGCATTATTTGGCTCTCTCCAAACATTTTAGTTTTAAGATTGGAAAACTTCTATTATTTGTTTGATTTTGAATTTGGATTTGAATCGGTTTCGAACTAACGCGAGATTAGTAACCGAAATGGAGGTGACGTGGCATCGTTAGTAGAGGGTTACTGTAGCTTGATTATCCGGGCGACACAATTCTCCTCTACTACAAGAAATCTCGTCCCGAGATTTATGAGGCAGAGTAAAGGGGTAAGCTTCGGGACACAAAATTCTAGCGAGTGTTCTTGGTCTTGGTTGCTCTTCTCGAAGAGATCAATCCATTACGTTGATGTCTTCATTTCTCTGCTTCAGGTCATCATGATCAAGTCGGCATCCTTTCTTCGGAAACTCCATCGTACTTACGGAAGAATAAAGGGTGTGTATTCCCGGAGAACAGACCTCTACAAGGTTGACTATCGGGTCGATGGCATCGGGAAGGTGGCGAAAAGTAACTCTCGAATTGAAACTTAAGAAAATATTGAGAGCAAAGTAAGGAGGTATGATGGGAAGTTTCGAGCAGGCAGGCAATCGTTCGATGTCTGAATTAGGGCGTGACAGGGGTTCAAAGCAACGGATTACATATCGTATCAGATACAAGAATTGATGTTCTCTAGGAAGGTGGCTCATGATCTGCATACGAAGCCAAGCGTGAGGAATAATTTCGGAAACAAGGGCGTACATGAGAGTCAGGTTTCGATCCTGTGGAACTGTGGGTTATGGGCCCACCATGTGGGTCAAAGGTAGATAAGGGGCACTGACACCTTGCACGGTCACGATAGCAAGGCATGACAGAGGATAGCCTGTCAGTTATGTCGGCAACAACATCAATACCAAGGGCGAGGGACGAAGAGAACCATTTTCCTGCTCGTTGAACGAGGCGGACCAATAGGCAAAGTTCTCGTCCATCGGTGGTTACCGGGATGCTATAGACAAATGCAACAGGGCCTTATTGACACGGTTGTACACCAAGGTGTTTATATAGGCAGAAGAATATTGCTGCTTAGATCATATGGATCACAAGGAAGGTTAAACAATTCAATGGGAAGGAAAATGTGATCATCAGATAGAACAGAATAGTGGAAAGGAGAAGGTGTTTGACACATATACCAGGGGTATACCCTTCCCAAGGACAAGCAGAGAATGATATCCATGGGAGGATATGAAGTAGAAACCCTTCAGGAAAGGGGAGAGAAATTTCATGACATTGCCCATACAACGGTGTTTGGATAATTGATCAAGAAACATTTAGCATTGTGCTACAAATATTCTTATTGTTAAATCGGAGTACCAGAGACACGCTTCGAGATAGCATTGACATGGTCTTCAAGCCAAGGTCAGACTTTGGATACACAAAGGATTCATCAGGACGAACTTGTAGAATAAGTCTTACAGTTTCCTCATGGAAGAATGGATAGCCTTGCTGAAAATGAAACTATAACAATAGGTCCTCCGGCCAGGTGTGTTAGGCATGACATCATCTTACTGGGTCATATAAAGACCAATGTTATAACTCTTTGATATATGTTCCAATCATCATATCTGATCGAGATTCAGATCTGATTGGTGTCAAGATACCTCAAACTCTGGATGCCCGAGGAGAAAAGGTGCGACACAAATTGATGAGATGACATCAAAGATCCTTGGGAATGAACTATGGAAGCGAGTTCCGTAGCAAGAGTTCATCATTAAACCAAGGAGAGGATGAGGAGGTGGCAGATGGACTTGGCGATAATCCAACGAGGTATCCAAAAATATGGATCTCCACAATTATGTGGATAAGGAGATAACATTTGTCAGATCAAATGATATAATGAAGTATGCTCGAGGAAAATATACACAATTAAAGATTGGTTGAAAGGTACGCCCGAACTATGGGTTGGGTTGCACGACCAATGTCAGAATGGTGATTCGATAACCAACGGTCTAAGAATGAAATATCGACCAATAACTTCAAAGCAATAGGGTTGCTAGAAGTTTTGAATTCGCACATCATAATTCAATTGTCGGTTTTCCGGTTAGAAACAACACGGGGACCAAGAGATGAATGTACATGGCGAGAAGTATCACTATACCAATAATTCTTAAGAGGTGGAGCAATCCTCGCAACATTCTTGATACAGAAGACAATAATACTACAAGGTAGAACATAACCTAAGCCAGATAGCAAGGAAATCAAGGTACAACACAAAACATGAACAAGTTTGTGTTGGGGGAAGGCAAGAATGTTGTCGATGATAACACAAATCATCGAGGGGCAAGGATGGTATTTCTCATCACAGATTCGATTGATATCCTGGAAGAGCTCAGAATGTTGATGATGATCATGACACATTTGTCAAGAGGTTTCATGAAGATATAATCGCTCATCGACGACATCAAGCAAAAGGAAGGATGGAGCAAAAAGTTATTGAAACCACGGATACGACACAAACTCGGAATCAAGCTTGTTGTTTGATGTGAAACGGTAAGACAATGAAGATCGACGTAAGCTTAGCTCATCATCGAAAGTTGTGCTCTGGGAATAAGGACCAGGTAGCACAGTTTAAGCTTAAACATGATGATGATGATGTAGCCAATCGGTTGGGAATGACATCAGTGAGTACAACTCGCAGGTAATAAGGATTACAAAGAGTAGTTGAACCGTAGAACGGACTTGATTCAGTTATCGGTGTTTCGAGTGAAAAACAACTCAAAACCCAGAGAAAATTGTAATCATCAAGAAATAATGGTTGATGAAGAACTCACAAGAAGTTATGTAGTTCATTGATATTCTCGAGATACCAGAGTGTAATACTCAACGGTAGAGCAGAGTAGACGGTGGACACGTGAAATGATCTACAGAAGACAAGTACTTCATGTTGTCTGAGAAATGGAATCAAGAAGAAAATATGGTCAGAACCATGGTTGCAAAAGACCAATTCCCATATATAAGATGAAATTATACCAAAGAGGGTTTAAGAGAAGCATCCATGACAAGATCAGCATCGTGTCCATGGGCATGAACGCAAGGTTCAAGGTCGACTCCCACTTCTCCAATACACAACTTCTCATTTACTGCTCTCGGTTAAGAATGTTTAGAGTTTGAAAGTTTAACTGGCGGAATACCAGAAGGTTATGACCCAAGAAGACTTTTGCGTTCACACAAATTAAGGAAGGTATATGTTCAACCCATCGGGGCACCTTAGAAACATATACCACAACTTTAGGAGTAATTCATACAAGCTCGAAAGCAGCACCTAGTTGAGAAAGCAGAGGATACAATTTACCAAAGGCATTATGTATCAGGGAAATAACTCACAAGGTGATTAAATATGAAGGACACTGTCGGATAACAATCCACAAAGGACTTGATGGTCCACAAAGGATCTGATGTGAGTATCGGTACTCAACTAGAAGAGGAAATAATGCAAATGCAACGGTTATGGAATCATATGGATAATTCGAAGCTCAAATGCAAAGGAATTATGATTCCAAATCGAAGGATCGGAAGCAAATGCTCTGATTAAGGATGGATAAGCTGAATAGACTTAGCGGTACAACCAACGGCAATTGATTGTTCCAGAACCAGCTCATGTTCAAAAATGACGTCTGAGCCGGAAGGATGAATTCTAATTGTGACTGACAATTGCGAACATCCGCATCATAACGAATTAACGGTCTCAAAATGATAGTGCAAAGGATGTCAATGAATAATGCTAGGCATTTGGATTTATCCATAATGCAGGCAGGCAAGAATTTCTAGAGCCAAAGGCTACAGAGGATTCTCGAAAAATCCGATAATATTTTGAAGAATTTTGTGAAACTCCTGAACAACTAGGGAGAAACAAATCCTCGGTAAGTGTGAGGATTAATTTGTAGGTGTATTCAGGCGACAAGGAACTGCAAGGCAGTAGGCACAAGGTATTCTCGGAACAATAGAGAAAACTTCAGGGTATCTTGTAGTAACAAGATCAACGGGGGATGATCGTATGAATGGCAAGTGTAAGTAGTTTTCCATAAGGATTTATCGGTGGTCGAGAATAGCAAAAGTGGTGGGCACAAAGTCTCGAGAGAATATTGAAGAGCATCTTCGGAATCTCCTGGTGAAGCAGGCCATCATCTGGAATGAAGGGGCTCTCCGGGAGAAAGTATTTACGAGAACCTAGAGTTAGAGTTAGCAAAACCATTTAACCCGAATAGAAGAGAGATCAGAGTCCCAGAGTAAAGGTCGAGAAGTAAAAGTTCCTACTACCACCCAATTGGCGACGTGGGCCATGGGCCGCACATCCAAGTTAGTAAAACAATTTTCATCGACTAGACTCGACTTCGGCCAAGGAGTTGTAAAGGGGATTCCTACAGGCAGTCGGCTCTGATACCAACGTGTGCCCGGCCTCGGTTCAATCGTACACTAATCATGCACGCAAACGTGTACGATCAAGATCAGGGACTCACGGGAAGATATCACAACACAACTCTAAAAACATAAATAAGTCATACAAGCATCATAATACAAGCCAGGGGCCTCGACGGCTCGAATACAAGTGCTCGATCATAGACGAGTCAGCGGAAGCAACAATATCTGAGTACAGACATAAGTAAACAAGTCTGCCTTAAGAAGGCTAGCACAAACTGGGATACAGATCGAAAGAGGCGCAGGCCTCCTGCCTGGGATCCTCCTAACTACTCTTGGTCGTCGTCAGCAGCCTGCACGAAGTAGTAGGCACCTCCAATGTAGTAGTCGTCGTCGACGGTGGCGTCTGTCTCCTGGGCTCCAACATCTGGTTGCGGCATCCGAGAAAAAGAGGAAAACGGGGGAAAAGAGGAAGCAAAGCAACCGTGAGTACTCATCCAAAGTACTCGCAAGCAAGGAGCTACACTACATATGCATGGGTATATGTGTAAGGAGGCCATATCAGTGGTCTGAACTACAGAATGCCAGAATAAGAGGGGGATAGCTAGTCCTATCGAAGACTACGCTTCTGGCAGCCTCCGTCTTGCAGCATATAGAAGATAGTAGATTGAAGTCCTCCAAGTAGCATCGCATGGTATAATCCTACCCGGCGATCCTCCCCTCGTCGCCCTGTGGAAAAGCGATCCCCTGGTTGTCTGTGGAACTTGTCTGGGTGTGTTTTATTAAGTATCCGGTTCTAGTTGTCATAAGGTCAAGGTACAACTCCGGGTCGTCCTTTTACCGAGGGACACGGCTATTCGAATAGATAAACTTCCCTACAAGGGTGCACCACATAACGCAACACGCTCGATCCCATTTGGCCGGACACACTTTCCTGGGTCATGCCCGGCCTCGGAAGATCAACACGTCGCAGCCCCACCTAGGCACAACAGAGAGGTCAGCACGCCGGTCTAAATCCTATGGCGCAGGGGTCTGGGCCCATCACCCATTGCACACCTGCATGTTGCGAACGCGGCCGGAAGCAGAACTAGCCCCCTTAATACAAGAGCAGGCTTACGTTCCAATCCGGCACGCGCCGCTCAGTCGCTGACGTCAAGAAGGCTTCGGCTGATACCACGACGTCGAGTGCCCATATCTTTCCCGCATAGTTGGTTAGTGCGTATAAGCCAGTGGCTAGACTCAGATCAAATACCAAGATCTCATTAAGCGTGTTATTATGAAGTAACCGCGCACGCCGACCAGGGCCAGGCCCACCTCTCGCCTAGGTGGTCTCAACCTGCCCTATCGCTCCGCCACAAAGTAATAGTTGGGGGCCGTCGGGAACCCAGGCCCACCTCTACCGGGATGGAGCCACCTATCCTTCCAGCCCCCACATCGGAATCACTTGCGGGTACTCAACGAGCTGACCCGACTTTAGTCACCATCTGTAAAGTATATGAATGTATAGTATATAAATCTCCTCCCGAGTGATCACAGCCCGATAGTATAGCATGGCAGACTGACAAGAATGTAGGGCCACTAATGGTAAACTAGCATCCTATACTAAGCATTTAGGATTGTAGGTAAGGTATCAACAGATGTAGCAACAATGACAGGCTATGCAACATAATAGGATTAATCGAAACAGTGACATGCTACACTACTCTAATGCAAGCAGTATAGGGTAGAATAGGCGATATC
>NC_041391.1:76978133-77009934 GCF_002162155.2 Triticum dicoccoides
CGATATCTGGTGATCAAAAGGGGGGGGGGCTTGCCTGGTTGCTCTCGCCAGGAGGGGTCTTCAACACCGTAGTCGAACTAGGGGGGGGGGGTCGTCGGCAGCCTCGAGGTCTACCGGAAAGAAGTAACAGATAGGGAACACAATAAATAACAGAGCAATCAAAGTATCACAAAGCATAGCATGGCAATACGTGGTGCTAAAGGTGACCTAACGCAGTAGTAGGTGATACACGCGAAGTGGGAAAACATCCGAGAAAGTATCCCCGGTGTTTCACATTTTCGGACAGATGAACCGGACGGGAAAGTTGCGTCTTTGCTATGCTAGGGATGTGTGGCGGACGAACGGGCTGCGTATCCGGATTCGTCTCGTCGTTCTGAGCAACTTACATGTACAAAGTTTTCCCATCCGAGCTACGGTTTATTTTCTATTAATTTTTAAAGTTTTAAATCATTTTCTAATTTATTTTCTATTTAATTCTAACATTATCCAGAATAGTGTAAGTTGACATCATCATGACGTCAGCATGACATCAGCAGTCAACAGGGCGTTGACTGGGTCAATCTGACGTGTGGGAGCCACCTGTCAGGGACTGTTTAGCTAATTAATAGTAGTTAATTAGGTTAACTAGTTATTAGGTTAATTAATCTTAATTAGTTAATTTAAACAGAATTAATTAAGTTAATTATTTAGTTAATTAATTAATTGATTGATATTTCTATTTATTATTATTTTTAATTCCATTTTTTAAACGTTCTGGGCATTGGGTGTGGGACCCCACATGTCATTGGCCTAAGTGCCTTAGCGGTGCACGGTTATGGGCGTCGGGTGGGTCGGGCGAGCGCCAGCCCGACGAGGCGTCGCGGGGCAGCGGGCGTGCGGCCTGGCTCCGACGACTGGAGCAGGGTGGCGCAGTTGGCTGAGAGGGCCGCCGCACCGGACGGCGGACGTAGCGGGAGTGGGATGAGGCGCTGGACGACGACGGCGCCCCGAGCGGACGCGGCCAGGAGCCGCAGGGCAGAGACGGCGGTGGTAGCAGGCAGCAGGGGGCGACTGGCGCCGTGGCTACGACTGGATGGCGCGGGTCGCGAGCGCGGGGGCGCACGGGAGCGTGTGGGCGCGCGCTGGGTCAAGCAGGGGCGAACGGGGTGCGGGCACGGTGACGTGCAACAGAGAGGGGAAGAAGAGGAGAGGGAGGCCGTGGCCTCACCGGTGTTGCAGAGAAGAGGGCCGGGGAGGCTCGGTGGAGCCTTTGGGGAGGAGGACGGGGATGACGGTGACGTAGACGAGGAGGTCCGGCGAGGAGGAGTCGAATAGGAGGACAGCAGGGCCGCTCCGCGAGGCAGCTCCGAAGATGGCGGGGTCCAGCGGCGTCGAGGTCGTGCCGGGGCTCGGGGAAGATGGGTGCGGTGCCGGAGGGTGAGGAAGAAGGTCGGGAGGGGGCGGCGAGGACAGGCGTTCGGCGAGGTCCGGCGATGGGGCCGGGCAGCATCGGGCGGCGGCATCGAGGGCGAGTGCGATGGCGCCAGGGACGCGTCGGGGGCGGGCGTCACGCTCGATCCAGATCGAGCGAGAGGGCGAGGGGGTCATGGGGAACGTGGGGGTTTCATCCCCGATCTAGATCGGATCGGGAGGGGGAGAGGGAGTGGCGAAGTGGGGAGGGGAGTGGGAGCGAGTGGGTTAGGGTTTCGGTCGCCAGGGGGTTATGGGGAGTGGGGGGGCCGGCTGGGCCTTTGCCCAGTTGGGCTAGTGGCCTCCTGGGCCGAAGCCCAGTGGGAGGGGTTTTTCTCCTTTTATCTTTTTTTTGTATTTGTTTTTTTCTTCTATTTTTATCCTTTTATTTATTTTTCTGTTACTTTTAGTTTCACTTTTATTTTAGATTTATGACTTATAAAAGTAGTCCCTAATTTAGTCTAAATAATTATACTACGGCCACATAAGTTTGGGCAACTAAATAGAATAGTTTAATAATTTATTAATTGTAAAAAGAATTTGATTAATTATTTTGCTACTATTTATTTACTTTAGGACAATCAAACACTTCGAAGAGGTTGGTTTCTTCATCAATATTACTTATGCATTATTTGGCTCTCTCCAAACATTTTAGTTTTAAGATTGGAAAACTTTTATTATTTGTTTGATTTTGAATTTGGATTTGAATCAGTTTCGAACTAACGCGAGATTAGTAACCGAAATGGAGGTGACGTGGCATTGTTAGTAGAGGGTTACTGTAGCTTGATTATCCGGGCGTCACAGAATAGTGAAATGACTCTGCTATCTGCCTATATTACACTCAAAATGCAACTGCTGACGCCTGTGTCACACCTGAGCTGTTGCTGGTATATGATGAATTGCAGACTGCTGCTATTGTATGATGAGTTGCTATGAGCTGTTGCTGCTGCTATATGATGAGTTGCTACAAGCTTCTCCTACTGCTGCTATATGATGAATTGCTATGAGCTCCTCCTGCTGCTGCTATATGATGAATTGCTATGAGCTGCTACTGGTATATGATGAATTGCAGACTGCTGCTGCTGTATGATGAGTTGCTATGAGCTGCTGCTGCTGCTATATGATGCTTTCAGGTGGTGCTGCTATATGATAATAACCAGCCACTTGGACCATCGAATTTCAACAAATAATTGTTCTTCATTTAAATGTGTGTCATGTGTTCTTCGTTTAAATTAGGAAATGGGATATCTATGGAAACCATTGACCAAAGTAGATTGTGCCAAGTAGATGGTATCTTTGTATTTGCATTTTGAGAAGATAGTGATGGTCTGTTTTCCTACCATATTAATTACTGCACTGGGTTCAATTTGTGATGTTTGCAAGTCAAATTAATTTCCATATGTGCAGCAAAATGAAAAAAATATATAATGCAATCTAGACTTTCCACTGATCATACCAAAGATAAGCTGAAAACACAATGAAAAGAACTGGTTGGCATATTACATGGAGCTTATATTCACAGGGGCTTATTTTCTTAGGATAACTCGTAATAACTGTCCCTAAGAAACTTGGCTAATAGAACTGGCATACAAATAACATGTCACGATGATTGCAATGGAGGAGTGACATACCATAGCACACTATATAGGCACACCGCTGCCTCTCCTTTTTTTGCGATGTTCCATGAAATTGCCACGTACATCTTGTACTTTTTCATTGTGTAACCCTATCTGCAAGTTGACACGGCTAATTTTAGACATCTCTACATGATACTACATTGCATATCCCTTGCGCATATTTAAACCACCAATTAACGATTGTGTGCATACCATAAACTAGCCATGACTCTGTATGCTGGACTGGTAGGCACTCTAAGGGAGCCTAATGTAGTGCACTGGAATTCCTACATGCCACCTACGATTTTGTGTAATGTACTGCCCCTGTTCCTAAATATATGTCTTTGTAGAGATTCCAGTATGGACCACATACAGATGTATATAGATGCATTTTCGAGTGTAGATTCACTAATTTTGCTCCGTATGTAGCCTATAGTGGAATCTCTAGAAAGACTTATATTTAGGAACGTAGGTACGAGGTAGTATCATTTATGACATCTACATATCTAATTTAGCAGCCAGTAGTAGAAATCATTGTCTGCACAAAGGGATTACAGGTCGAAAATCCTAGCAAAGCACGCTGGCAGGCACAGAACAATACAAGAGAGAGAGAGAGACGCACTTACAAGATCATAGCAATGCTTCAGTCCAGGATCTTGGTTGGCCAAGCTGTTAGATCCAGAAGAAACATCGTCCTTGTAGTTTTTGCCAGCTGCATAACAGGTAAGAGCGACCGGTTAGTATATTTGAAGTACATCGGGCAGGTGATGCTGGACGGGTTTAAAGGTAACAAGTACCTAGGCCGTGGCGAGTGCTTGGCATCTCTCGAGACGGTGGGAATCAGGTTAGAAACATCGAGGGTGATGACGCTGCGCTGGCTGTCGGGTCCGGTAAGGAGATCTAGAACCATCGAGTAGGGTGTTTGTGGAGCGGCTCCGGTAGGGTGGACTACGGTGTGGGCAAAGCGGATCTGTGGCCATCGACGAGGGCATATGTGAAGCTGCTCCGGTGGTTGGGTTAAGGATGGTGTCGATGACGCGGATCTGCGGCCATGGACGGGGCGTTAGAAGCTACTCCGGTGGTTGGCTTAAGGATGGTGTCGACGATGCGGATCTGCGGCCATGGACGGGGTGTCAGAAGCTGCTCCGGTGGTTGGGTTAAGGGTGGTGTCGACAATGCGGATCTGCGGCCATGGACGGGGCATCAGAAGCTGCTCCGGTAGGTTGGATGAGGGTGCGAGGAAGCGGATCTGAGGCCGTGGACTTGTGAGTTGGCAAAGCAGCCCGGTTAGGGTTGAGAATGGTATAGGCGAAGCTACTCCGGTAGGGTTGACGCTGGTGTCGGCAAAGCGGCTCCGGTAGGGTTAAGGAAGGTGTCAGCGAAGCGCCTCCAGTAGGGTTGAGGAAGGTGTCGACGAAGAGGATCAAAGGCCGTCGACGGGGGCGTCGGTGGGGCGGCTTCGGGGGGTGTGGACGAAGCGTCTCTGGTGGGGAGTACGAATGAGCCGCTGCAGATGCGTGGCGGTTGACGAGAGTACCGGCGAAGCAGATCCGGCGTCGTGGACAAGGCCGGCATTGAATGGGCTATGGTACAGTGGTGGATGAGCACTCTACTTGTTTCTAGGGGAGGTGGGAGGGGTAGATGCGGCCGCAGAAGCAGATCCGGCGAGGTGGATGCCGCTGGCAGTGAATGGGCTATGGTACGCTGGTGGATGAGCAGTCTAGGGTTTCGAGAGGGGAGGGGAGAAAGGGCGATGAAGTACGGACGGCGTGATGTAAGATGCTCTGGTGCTGTGGAGTTAGTCATTTTTGCGGGAGGAGGGGAGAGGAAATGGGGGTGGCGTGTAGTGGGGGGAACCGGAAGTTACCAAAGCAGCCCCGACCTATCATGTAGATGAGGGCGGTATTGTAACTGTTGGTCTCCGTGCACCAAGGACAAAAGGGGGATTTCACATGCTAAAGACTAAGGTGGCGGAAATTTTAGAAGGAGGCGGGAGATTTTGCCGCCCGCGGGATCGTTCGTATCCAGTTTCAACTAATTTTGGACCATGCTAGCAGGAAGGTCATGCTAGACTGTGTACATGGGGCATGCGTCAGCAGTTAATAACTGGTGTGAGGTCCACCCCAGAAAAAAAGACAATAACTCGGGATGATGCGCCGATAACTTGGACGTTCACACGGGCGCGGCCAATCGTACGGGTGTAGTGGCGCGTTCACAAAAAAGGGATCAAACATCATCCTATGTATTTCTCGTGTAAATAGATAATTTAGTGCCATTGGTTATTTACTTTAAACATAATGCATTGATGTGTTAGTGTAGAGGCGCACAAAAAGAAATGGATATTGTAGTTAGCTACTTAAAAGTGTTACCTCATATGATTACATAGCCTCCATTTCATAAATTGCGTAACCGTTGAATTCATATATGAATATTACATATATATTACTTCAGAATAGAAACTTAAATCATCCAAGACTAATGAATTTGAATGCAAGAGTAACAATGGTGCATGTGCATGATAGCTACATTGGTTGTTTGAAGAAACATCACTGTAAATTTGGCATGCACAACTGAAAAAGGTTTATTTAAATAGAAAAAAAATGTGATATGTGAATGTCCAATCTTTATAACGTTGAATCGATATTGTACCTTTGGCCACGATACGAAGTAGATATTGACTTATGTTCAAGCGATGCACGTCCACGGTCGCTAGATAGTGATACGTGAATGAATTGTGCAATCTCTCTCACACGCATACATATCTGATTTCCCTGTGGGCATCGGAATCACACACGCGCACTTCGTGTATTTCTCTCCCTCCGTCAGGGTTAAATTCGTCTTTCTACCCCGTCCTACAAGTCTCTCGCACAGAAACACACACGCTCTCTATGTCTAACACGCCCACCCCTTTAATTCCGCCCACCCACAGCCACTAATGTCTCAAAGTATAATAATGTCTCTCACACATATGCTATCTACCTATCCCTTAATATAGCTAGATATGTGTCACACAAACTCCTTCTCCCTACTAGCAAGATGCCCATGTGTGTTGCACGGAACATCAGGATGCATTTGTATGAGAAGTTTATCTTGTGGGGGAAAAGGATGAACGAGGGAATGCCTTATTTGCAAATGCGGAGAGGGGTGTGGGTATCTTTTTGCAAAATTGCCATATTTTCCTTCATGTCCGTCAGATATAAATTGGATGGCCTATATTGCAGGATGGAAGGAACACCATCATCACCAACTCTATTTTTTATAAGAGTAGAGATATGTGAGTGTCACTGCCCCCTCCCCCCCACACACACTTCCCAACACTGAAGGAGTAGGGTGACACCTCAATCTTGATACTAATCTATCGACTGGCTTCTCTCTCAAACATACACACACACACTACCCTACACCGAAGGAGTAGGGTGACACCTCGATCTTGATACTAATCTATCGACTGGATTCTCTCTCAAACATACACACACACACTACCCAGCACAGAAGGAGTAGGGTGGCACATCTATCTTGATAATAATCTATCGACTCCTCTTTCAAACACACACACACACACACACACTCGCTAGTTGTGCCTCTGTGCCTACCGCGCACACTCTCGATACGTCTTTCACTCCCTCCCCCCCCCCCAACAATGACAGCAGAAGGGTGACAACTCGATCTGATCATAATCAGTCAATTGGTTTCTCTCTCAAACATTGTGTCTCGGTGCCTCGCTCGGTAGCCCCCTCGATATGTAGACTTCTCGCGCACGCACAACTATAGTGACGATGACGCTGAACCCAGTGTGCCTTGTTTTTACCGGCCTCATGTGATAGTTTTCACCCTGTTTTCTGTTAATTAATAAGGCAACCTTTTCTTTGTTACTACTCCCTCCGTTCCAAAATAGATGACTCAACTTCGTACTAACTTTAGTATAAAGTTGGGTCATCTATTTTGGAACGGAGGGAGTACTAGTGAATCTGAAATCATTCGGGGCAGACATAAAACATATCACTTCAACCCAATTATCGCAGCAACTACTTTAAAAGAAATTAGCTAGCTGCATGTGCGTTGCATGAAACATCAAGATGCATTTGTATGAGTAGTTTATCTTGTGAGAGAAAAGGCTGAACGAGGTAAGGCCTTATTTGCGAACGTGGAGAGACGTGTGGGTATATTTTTGCAAAATTGCCATAGTTTCTTTCCTATCCGTTAGATATAAATCCGACGACCTATATTGTAGGATGGCACGCACACCATCATCACCAACTCTGTTTTCTACTCCCTCCGTCCGAAAATACTTGTCATCAAAATGGATAAAAATAGATGTATCTAAAACTAAAATACGTCTAGATACATTTCCTTTTATCCGTTTTGATGACAAGTATTTCTGGACGAAGGGAGTATTTGTCTTTTTAGAGATTTCAACAAGTGACTATGACCGGACCTTACCAACATACTCAAAAAGTAGTCCATAATTTTGATGTTACCCTCTTTTGTTGACGGTGCAGTGCCATCTGGATACCTCATAAATAAATCAAGGACAAATCTGACCCCTTCCTGAAAAGAGATACGTAGCAAAATGAGTGAATCTACACTCTAAAATATGTCTACATACACATCTGTATGTGGTAGTCCATTTGAAATCTGAAAAAGACAAATATTTAGGAACGAATGGAGTATATATAAGAGTAGACATGGAGATATATCTCCAGCATAGTCTACAACAAAAATGTGCTGGGCTGGTTAGCGCCGGATGCTCGCAATGCGATGACATGAGTTTGAACTCTGTCTTTTAACTTTAGATTTGTATATTATATATTACTCTACTTATTTAATATATACTTCTTTCGCTACTGTACTAACAGTGGAACCCACAAAGTACTTAGAATATTAAGGATGGACTTGTTTCTTTTTAACTTTCTATACGAAGCTGTAGCCATCCTTCAAGTCACGTGTACACTGTACATGCAATTAACTTTTTATAGAGGGACAATCATATAGGCAATTAACTCAAATGGATTGGATGTCACACTGTTATTTCCAGCATAAAGAGCATCTCCAACGGCAGCCGACAAATTTCCTCCCGCTTCCTTCCGTGGAGGACGACATCAAACGCCAGTGGCATACATTTTTACAACTCTAACCAACCAGATGAAATTCGTGCAAACACGGACTGATTTCATGTAAGCATGAAGGATTTCGTATAAAAAAGCCAGATCTTCATATAAACATGATGGATTTCATTACATTTACATGAACTAAGAGGTGCCAATCCATCTCTCTTGTATAATTAATACTCCCTCCGTCCGGAAATACTTTTCCTAGAAATGGATATATCTAGACTTATTTTAGTTCTAAATGGCCGCCCGCCGATCCCTTTGTCTTCCTCATGTCCGTCAGACACTTGCGGGGTCAACGAAGGTCCTCGGAAGAGACGAAGCAGCAAAGAAACCACCTGAATCCATGGTCGTCGCCTCAGCGGTGGCCTTCATGGGTCCCAAGTGGCGGCGGCCTCCCGTGTTCTACTTCTCCTCGATGATGGCGGCGGACAGGGAGAAGCTGGCCACCGACTGGTCACTCTCCACGCACCTGGCTTCTGTCCCTGCCTGCATGGCGCTGCTGCAGGCCAGGTTGGAAAAAGTGGTAGGCGTAAGTGAAGCGGTCGGCCTTCGCCTAGTGCCTAGGCAGTGCCTAAGCGCCCTAGGCGCGGCCTAGGCGGTAATATAGTTTTTACTCGTAGTGTATTTGTGATTATTATATGGTTGTTGATATTAGTTTAGGGCATATAAATAAGTTAATTACCGCCGTCTACCATTGGAATATAACCCATTTGGAATATTAGTGCAATACGTGACATGATTTCTTGGTTGCATAGGAAATTCCTTGCTTGCCCTGGGTAGACCTCCATTTATGCCCTAGGCGAGGCGTTTGGCCATTGCCTAGCGCCTAGGCGTGCCTAAGCGCCTCCTAGGCACTGCCTTTTCCAACACAGGCTGCAGGCACGGGAGGCGCGCCCATAGACACGGGAGGCACGGCCACCGCAGACACTGGTGGCGCGGTACGACGTAGCAGCGACGGCGCCCGTACCGGCGTGCTCGCCGCCGTGCCGACGTGGAGCAAATCGCCACTCCTCATCGAGCTGAACTGGAGTGGCGAGTTGCTAAACCATGCGCCTACTTGGGGCGGCAACTGGCTCCGTTGGGCCAAGCGAGGTTGGTGAAGCACCGAGCGGCCTCGCCCGTATCCGGAGGGCTCAGCGGGCCACCCAGCCGGGTAATATGCCAGAGAACGGCTCATCGGAAGCCATCGGAAGGGTGGAGAAAATGGTGAAGGAGGAGATGGGGGAGCGGCGGAGGGGTGAGATTCTTGCCCGCTGTCTGTCTGGCCTCGTGTAAATAGAGGGCGGACGGTAGGAGCTTGGCCGGCGTCTGGCCTCGTTTAAACTAAGGGCGGACGGGAGGAGTTCGGCCGGTGTTGCGTTTAATTCCGGCCCGCTCATGAACGGACGTGTGGCCGGAGTAGGATTCTCGGTTTGCATGCGGGTTTAACGGAGGGGTTAAATGGAGGCACCGGGCATGCAGCGGGCGGCGCAGTACTATTCGATTTGATAGCATTAATGAGCCATCAAATCACAAAGGCCCTTGCCTCTCGTGAAACTTACCGAGCTAGACTGCCCCGCCCTCTAGCCTTTTAAAAAATGTATATACTCCACTTTTGTACAATAGTAGTATCAATGGATTGCGCCATGGAGCAAAACTTGAAATTAAAAAAAAGGTGGTACATATAGAGAGCGCTCGTGAACTATGTGTCATACATGGCAATAAATAAAGTACTACATGATACTTATATGATTCATGGCGCAGGAGTACTAAGTATTATTAATACAGTTTTGCTAGAACTCATCTAGATGAGATATAATTTGGTCTCATTCATCTTTTATAGCCATTGGATGTGATGCTATAAGATGCGTGTGTGCTGACGTGGGCTGTATTTGTTCTTGTGCAACGAACTGACCACTGCATGTCATGTTTGATAGTCTCAAGTCATTAAAAGCATACAAGCCCCACATCTCTTCTTGGTTGATTCCTCTATTTATGTAAAAAAATAAGAAACAACGTGAGAGTTAATGCACCACGCCTATGTGTTAGACTAGCCACAATGGTGAGGAACATACACTAGTAACATACACATATCCCTAGACTATGTTACTACCTTCATAGTGGGTACTACCTCCGTCCTGGTTTATAAGTCCCTTTTATAGTTTGTGCCAAATTTTGACTAAAGATTTAACTAACAAAATGTTAATGCATGTCAAGAAAAATTATCTCATTGGATTCGTCTTTGAACATAGTTTTGAAAAATATAATGTTTGGTGACATGCGTGAACATTTTCTTAGTTTAATCTATGGACAAAATTTGGCATGAAATACAATGGGGACCAATAAACCCGGACAGAGGTAGTAGTAACATAAGTGTGGTAACATGTAAAGCTTCATTTATTAGGTTATAGACTCATATTGCATTGGGACATGTGATGTTACAATAACTAGCTAAGTTATTGCTAGTCATAATGGCGAGTATCATATACTAGTATCATGCATATGATACTAGTGTATGATACTACATCTGTAGTGCATGGTATCATAAGTTAGTATCATAGCTAACTTCATTTATTGCCATGCATGACACATAGTAGCACACCATTTAATATAATACGGTATCATGATATGATATTCAACTCTCTCTTTCTTCATTCAATTCTATGTCACCTCATCAAATTTGCCTAGTTGGCATGCATGATACTACCTATGATACTACTATTACGACCAGCCTTATAACTACCTCTCTCCTCATTAACTCACTGCCACATAAGCAAATTAGCTGAGTTGGACTCGATGTTACTGCTGAAGTTACTCCCACAGTGGCTAGTCTTACTAGTATTTGGTTTTCGTAAGATGACTTATAGTACTCACCTAGACGGAGGGAGTATTCGATTTGACAGCGGGTGGCGCAGTTCCCGATATGCCTTTAATGCAGACGAGGGAGGGAGTAGCGGTTCCCAATATGTTGAATGGCCAATGCATCCTCCCTCAATTAATGCATGAGGGAAGTAATGGGAGGAGGTCCGGGAAAAGAGGCTGCACGATGTGAATGCAACGCAGTTTGCCCTCATTGCCCTCACATAAATGCGCCCCTCCTCCATTCCAATGCATCTACCACATTGTACGCACCTAAGCACTTGCCTAAGCACCTACACTAAGCGCAAAACAGCTCGCTCCAGACCCATGGCGGCGATGCGCATGAGCGGCCAGCGGCTGCGCCAGATGGTCCACGACGCCGGCCTGCGGCATGGCGCCGAGGATCGTGTCCAGACGGTGTTGGAGACCGGCTGGTGGATGGCTGCCATCGACGCCAACTATGACTCTTAGTTGAACCAGATGATCGTTGCCACCAGCAACAAGTTCACCGTCCTCAAGAAGCTCGCAGACGACATCGCCGTACTCCTCCAGCCCGCGCGCCCAAGCTCCTCATTGCTTTCCACCCTAATCGGCCTCCATGGCGGAACCTCTTTCAAGCACTGGTGGCCCTGCGACCGCCCACCGACGCCATGAAGAATGTCCACCTGGAGGTCGCGCTCTCCGCGAGGCGCCTCGCCCTACAAGAATTCGTCGACCTACACATCCACGCGTACGAGCAAATCATGTACATAGGTATCTACAAGGCCAGTGAGGACGCTACAACGTTGGCCTTCCTCAACCGGCTGGAAGCCTTGGATGCCTTTGTTGAGAAGCACCTCGACCTCGCCACAAAAGCCGCCGCTCCTTAGCCACCGGACGGTGGCCCGGCGCACTAAGTTGAGGAGGAGGAGGTCGTACGTTCGTGGATCCATCTTTCTTCTTGCCTTCTGTAACCACCACTGCGATCGCATCATCGTGGCCTTAATTCTTATTGTGCTATTGCATTCTCGTTCCAGTCAATACTGACATGTGCGATCCCTTTGCTTAATTATATGCATCACTATAACTAGTACTCCATCCGTCAATTTGTAAGTTGTGCTTACCTTTTCCATCAACTTCGTGCAACGCGCGGACATCTTGCTAGAAACACTAGAATATGTCTATATAATCTGTATGTGATAGTCCATTTGAAATCTAAAAAAAGACAAATATTTAGGTACGGAGGGAGTAATATATTAGGAGTATATCAAAACAATAGTGATTTCTTTCAAGTTTGTGAACAAATACTACTATTCTACTACATTGGATCCGTCGCAACGCATGGGCACATTGCTAGTAAAAGGAAAAGGCCTGCCACGTTCGCATCGCACCCCCACACGCCTGAGAATCGGGAGTACAACACGGCCCGTCCGGCACGACACATAGCTTAGGGAAGGCGTGTTGCCTAGCAGTGGCGGAGCTTGAAGCAAAACGTTGGGCGTGCCAGTCTAGCCAGGCTATAGAAATTACCCTTGCGTTGATGTTCCATGCCTCAAAACTAGATGTACAACTACGAAAATCCTGCTAGGTTGGGCGGGCCAAGGCACGTGTTGGCCCTCACGTAGCTCCGCCCCTATGCCTAGCATTTTCACTTTCATGTGGGACTGCCCGTTGAGCAAATCGACACCCCGCCCGCCGCCGGGTTGGAAAACAGAAACAAGGGGAAGATCTAGTTGTAGCACGGAAGCCAAGAAATTTTGTGTCAGACGGGGCTCGTTGATAGAGTAGGAGCATTCCGTATTAGTACCACTCCTACCAAGTTTGTACTCCTAATACTATTATATTACTAGTACTACCACTATACAACTAGTAGATACGTGCACGACACAACATCGTAGGAACAAAAAACGGGAAGATCTTGTTTTGGGTGATTTATCTTTTTTTCAATTAACGTAGTATGAATAATATGATGTGGGGGCACACATGAAGCTTATGTGGCTTGGTTGCATGGCTACGGGAGGTTGGAGAAAAATAAATAGATAATGTGTTTAGAGTGCACTCCACTAAATAGATATACTTTGGATCCATTGCAACGGACCAGCACATCTATATCTATACCCCCTATATAGTGTGTGAAAAACTTTGAAAGTTGTTGGATGAAGCCAATCAGACGGTACAAAGATGGCAAATTCGAGCACTACTAGCCATTGGATATCATCCACCAGATTTTGCCACATGTATAATCTAGAAGACTCCATGGTTGAACTTAATTCATGACTAACTTTGCCACAACTAAGCTCAGGCAAAGTTATTAATAAGTTCTTCAAAATGAGAGCCACAAGTTGGCAAGCCTAAGGGAATATTGCCATATTTTTTTGTGTGTATGTCATGTGGGGCCAGTGTGGCTTGCCTAAGGTGTGGCTTGAACCAAACACTCACCTAAGTTAATCAAACTTGCCTAACCTTACATTCCACCAAATTTTGCCACAAGTTGGCAAGCCTAAGGGAATCTTGCCACATTTTTTGTGTGTATGTCATGTGGGGCCAGTGTGGCTTGCCTAAGGTGTCGCTTGAACCAAACACTCACCTAAGTTAATCAAACTTGCCTAACCTTACATTCCACCAAATTTTGCCACATGTTAGAATCCAGAAAACTCCACATGTAGAAGCATAATGCACAAACCACCAGAATCTCATGCGTGCAATGCACGTGTACCTTCCTACTAGTACTAGTAGTAGTAAGAAACAAATTCCAGTTTTGGCATGAGCTCATACTGCGGGAGCACCAGAAGGCCTGCTGCAGGAGTTACATTTTCCTCTCGGGGCCCACGAGACCGAACTTCAGTGGCTTAGTGCCCGGCCTATGAGTCAATGACATGTGGGCCTTAAATGCGGCTGGCCCACATGTCATTCTCATGGTGGTGGCGTGGTTCGTGACTCACTCGTTCGAGATGAACCGGCCGGTGGTGGCGTGGCCATGGCGAGGGTACCACAGCTGGGCGTCGGGGCGTTACGAGGCGTAGATGGCCACACCGGCGGGTACTACCTATAGTACATAAGTACTCCAGCCGAGGATTGATGCCCGGGACGAAATGTGTCACAACCGCTGGATGAAAATTCGATGGTGCTCGAGTACGGATCGGAGCACAGCAGCGGAGCAGGCAAACCGCGTCCAATCGGGTGTGTCTGTGGTAGAAAGTTGATGGTCGCCGCAGTTCAGCTGGCCCGCATGTCATGCACACAAAGGCAGAGGAGCGGTGGGGCCAAGAGGGATGAGGGCCACGAACAATCCTACCATTCTATCACTGACATGTGGGACCCATAAGCGTGGGTCCCACCTGTCAGCGAAGGAAAGGCAGGGCAAGGCAGTGATAGCCACGTTAGAGGATCCATGTCCACGTCGGGGGACGTCGTGCCGTGGGTTGGAGCGGCGTCGTGGGAATCGCATGTGGGTGTGGCAGTGGTAGAAACAAGAAACGTGATGGTCGCCGTGGTTCAACTTCCATGGACAAGCTGTCGTGTCTGCTGACACATGTATATCAAAACTAGAGTGTTTATATTTCAAGCATGTGAACAAGTATTATTCTACTAGTTTGGATCCATTGCAACGCACGGGCCAGCACATTGGTAGTAGTAGTGTCCATCTCTATCTCTAGAGGCCTTCCCTCGTTCATCCTTTTCTCTCACAAGATAAACTACTCATACAAATGCATCTTGATGTTCCGTGGAACGCACGAGGATGTTTCCTTGGGGGTCTCTCTAGTGCGGCGTGGCCGTAGTTGCAAGTTGACGCCCCTTGAGATGCCGACGTCGAGGGGCACTCGGATTTCCTCCGATGAGCAGGTAAGATGAGTTTGATCACGTAGTAAATGCATTCTAAAGACTACTTCCGTGTCCATTTCCTAATTCTCCGCCTGCCCACTGTTTCACAGGCTAGGCTCGGTGCGAGTGGAGATTGGCTTGCATATGTATGGGAGGGTACCAACATCAATTTGCTCACCATTTACAACGGTGACACCGTTCCCGTAGAACCTTTGTCCAACATTGGGATCAGCCATGCAACGGGCCACCACATGAATTGGTACGATGGAACCACGGTGAGATTGAATAAAAGATAGCACGAACCTTGCACATGGCGGTCAAAGGCGGACCATGCTGTCTGCGGCCGATTTGTTGCCGTACGAGTAGGAAGACGATGTGCTCCTTTCTGACCGCATCTTCGCGGTGACAAATCAGGGGACTTATTTTGTATGGGACACATCCGACGATATACTCCCTCTCTCCCAGTTTATTTGTTTTGAATCTTTTCGTTTTATAAGTTTCAAATTCAAATTTAGACCTCCCCATCACATGTTGAGATTACAATATCCATTAAATCATTGCGTGCATGTATAGTAAAGAAACAAATCTCGAGTTTGGCACGAGTTCGTGCTGCGGGAGCACCACAAGCCCTCGTGCAGGAGTTACATTTCCATCTCAGGGCCGTCGGGACTAAGCTTCAGCGCCTTACTACACCTACCTTTGAGTCAATAACATGTGGACCCGATAGGTGACTGGTCCACATGTAATGCTCTCGAAGGCAGATGGGCAGTGGGGCCAATAGGGGTGAGCCGTATGTCGTGGGACGTGTGGTTTCATGGATTCGAGCGGCGTCGTGGGAATCGCGGGTGGCTGTGGTAGAAACTTGATGCTCGCCGCATTTTAGGTGGCCCACATGTCATGCACACAAAGGCAGAGGGGCGGTGCGGCCGAGAGGGTGAGGCGCTCGTCGGGGGGCGTTGTGCCGTGGGTTGGAGAGGCGTCGTGGGATCGCGAGATGAAACGTGATGGTCGCCGTAGTTGAACTTCCATGGACAAGCTGTTATATCTACGGACACATGCACTGTATACTGATCACTGGAAGGAGTAGCAGAGAAAGCTATATATGCGGATAAATAGTTCCTTATAGTCAAGCAGACCCATGCTACTACTCTGTTCCAAAGACATGCACACCATCGAAATAATCCATCTATATCAATATACACCGAGAGGGAATAATTTTTTTTACAAGAGAGGAAATAGTTCATCCATCCATAATGCCCTCCTGCTGGTGCAGCATTTTCTTCGTCTTCTTCTTCTTCTTCTTCTTCTTCTTGATCTCATTCTCTGTGGGATACGGCTTCGCAACAACCTCTTTGGACCTTGCAGCTATCTCGAAACTCACACGGGTATCAAGGGTAGCATATTTTATCCGCTCGTACGTCAAGGCATAACTCTCCCATCCAGACGACCTTAATGCCACCGTCTTGTCACCCTTCTGAAGATTTGTACCGAGCACAAAATTTGCTACGTCAAATAGGGATGGTGTCTGTTTAGCACAATCTTCTACAGGAATTTTGATTCTGGTTTGTAGGTCAGCGATGCTTTTCAAATCAAGGTTGTACGGCTCCAGCTTCTGTTTGTCCCCTTTGATGGATGCCCCACAGAAGTATACATCCTCCCGAGACAAGAAATCGTGAAGCTCACCTGGTATGGAGAGCGAGTGTATGATGTGGTACACCAAAACATCATCTTCGAGGCACAGCTGAAGGACGACGGCGCGCTGGATCTTCCCAGGCGCACGCTCCGTGTACTCTGCGTCGAGACCGATGACCCTCATCTCTACCTTTTTGAGGGAGTTGGATACATTGTTGATCCACTACCGAACAACCCTTGGGTGGATAGTTATGGTGGAAAGTATGCGCATCGAGCCTTCGACGAGGACATGTTGGACGCTAAAAACCTACATCTCGATCTCTTTCGCCATTTGGAACCGCTGGAACAGAGGGCTATGGTTTGGAGAATTAGGATTAGATGGCTAGTCTAACTGAAGTAGTAGATGATTATTTAAAGAGGTTAAAACAATGTGAACGCAGTGGGGTTTGGATGCAAATGAAGACGAAGGGGAGGTGAAGAAGCCGAGGCGAATCGGTTCCGGATGGAGAAGTAAATGGGAGAAGTGGCATGCATGCAGTTGATTAGACGGCTATGTAGACTAAACGAAAAGGCTATGCGGGTAGACTGAGGAGTCGTACCTGTTTGTGTACGTGCCCATCCTTCCTGATAGGTGGGACCTATGCAAACAGATAAAAAAATGTGTCGTGGCTTTTTTTTGAGCCCGTGAGTGCGAGACACAAGAATCTCTGGTTAAGGAATACTCCCTCCGTTTAGGTGAGTATAAGTCACCTTATGAAAATCAGGTTTTCCCAAAACCTTTAGGCGTGGAGCATTAACTTCCTGCTTGATCCCCTCCCAGCCTCATTAGCCAGCGTTCTCTTCCTCTGCTGCCGCGTTCTACCATTCCATTTTTCCTCTTCTCAAGTGTGGAACGATCTGCATGTCGTCCTTGATGCACCAGAACGACCAGTGCATGCATCGCGACAGGGCATTGATTGGGCATGCACGAGAATTTGGTTCTTCTCGCAATATGGATGATACCTGAACGTGAAGTGAACAGGCATGCTAGCACGGGAGACCTATTTCCGCTATACAATACTGGAGTACTCATGTTCCTACTACTACTACTAGTAGTAGTAGTACAACTGTGGTACACTTGATGGTCAAAATACTATTCATCCGATCCTCACAGTGAAGTGAGAACACCCTGCGCTTGACACTAGTCCAGGCGAGGCGGCGTGTTCGGGTTACCAAAGTCAGCCTCACCCTGTGCACTGTGCAGTCTGTCACCGCTGCTATACATCACATTGGCGCCTCGCCTCGTCTCCCTCTCCGCTCCCATAGCACCACTCCATCTCCATCTCCTTCTCCGTCTTTGTCTCTGTCTCCATCTCACTGTGCCCCGGTGTACCGTCGCCTCACTCGCCTCCCCCAGTACCACTATTCCCTCGCTAGCCGCTCCAGCACCGACATCCTTCTCCCCCGTAAATGAAGCCCCCTTCCAAACTCCACCATGGCCGAACGCGAACCGTGCAGCATCCATATGAGCCGCGATTGGAGCAATCTCCCCAGTGACATCCTCGACCTCTGTTGTTCGTGTATGGATATGTTGACCGCCCTGCGGCTGGCTGCATGCTCGAGGGACATGCACACGTCCATCATCGAAGCGAGGCCTAAGCTTTTCAAGACACCCTGCTTGCTGCTATCTGGTCTTGCGAGGTTGGCTCACCATGATATGGAGGCGTGCATGATGCCCCTCGACTTCAATCCGATCTCCATTAGCCAAAACTTCTTTGCAGGTATGTAGTGTGTCGTCGTACATCATTTCCCTCGACATCGATCGGATCACCATCTCCCGAAACTTCTTGGCAGGTATGTACTGGGTCGGCATGAACTCCCACTGGATGGCTGCCTTCAGAGAAGACGGTAAAAAGTTGGTGCTCGTGAACTTCCAGACCACCCATGAGATTATCCTTCCTGCGTTGGATTATATAGAGTATTACCATCGTGGTCCAAGTCATCTGGATTACTACGTCAGTTGGACGGACCTTGTTTTGCAGAAGATTGTAATCTGCCAAGTACCCACATGACATGCGAATTACGCAGACTTCAAGCTAATTGCCTTGTTCGACCGCGGACTCGCCTATCTTTACGTAGGTGCCTTTTTTAGCTGGAGACAACTCGGCTCGCAGTGGATCATCATCAAAGCTGATACACACTTCTGTGATGCTATTGAACACAATGGCATCATCTACGCGATCGACAAAGCACATGGCACCACGTATTGCTGGGACGGCGCATGTAAGTTGTTTCCATCTCATGTTAATGATGACGCCATGACACTGTTTGAATTTGTTTTGATGATTGGCATATCCCTGTTTGAGCAGAATTTGAGTAGAACTATGGCAATATATTAGAGACACCATAAATCAGCTATATTTGGAATGAGTTAGTTCATGCGATTGTGACCATGTCATTACACCCAATTTGTACCCTAAATAATCAAATGGTTAGGAATATATGGATATTATCCTTATTTTACAGTAATCTATATACTACTACTAAATATGAGTGTGTATCAATGGCCATGTTAGTTTCCTCATTTTCATGATGTAGAAACATGCACCACACTGTTGGTTTCATCTAACCATACATTAGGGAAGTAAATGTGCATATGGAGAACTCTATATTTGGAAGTAGTGAAATCCTGCAACGCTTACCATGTGTACATACCTATATTCTCCCTTCAGCAAGCAATGACTAGAATAATATCCTCACAAAAAATTTGCCCACAGAACACGAGTATATAACAATGCATGGTCTGTTAGTTACCTTGAAGAGTTTGTTTGTGAGGACAGAACATGATTACATAACATGCATGACATGGTAGTTTCCTGTGAAGAATCGATTGCGAGATAACATGAGTATAACCATGCATGGCACTTCTATATTTTTGAACCCAGTATAGATTTCCCTGTATTTTCCTCCCAGTTCCAACAGGGACATATCAATGTTGTTTCTTGCATTATCCTACTCATACTCTAAACAATGCTGATCTTACATTAACAATGCCTGTCCTTTTTGATATGATGCAGTGTCCCTACAGTTACTGCCCTTTCTAATTACACTACCTTTGCCAAAAACAGGGAAGCACAATTGGTTCCTCGCTCGATCAGACGACGGCAAAAGACTGATGATCATTCGGACACATGAGCCGGAAAAGTTATATTGCAAAAACCCCACTGTATACAAGCACCGTGTAATACGTGAGTATCCAGACAGTGGCTGTTACGTCTATGAGCAGGATACCAGCTTGTTGGGGCCTTTAGGATTTTTTTAGTTGGAGGCGAGTAAACAGCCTTGGTTCACACTCTCTGTTTCTCGGACTCAATTATCCGATTAACCAGGAGATCACCGTTGGCAAGGACCTTGATGGCAGAGAGGCTCTGTTTGCTATGGAAAACTGTGTCTACACGGCGAGCCCTAGGAGTTCGGGAGCATACACCCCTGATTGTCAACGATACAGCCTGCAGCCAAAAGAAGGTGAGAATGACAAAGGCATCCTGATTAACTTTGATCCTTGGATGTCTCAATTACGACAGGCAGTGATGTGGTTCAAGCCTTCAGGTTGATAGGTAATTGGGCTGTTGCATCGAAAGGGTGGAGTACTGGTGTCTCCGGATCACTGGTCGCTGAAGCGGGGCTGCAAATTATGATGGTGTTGGATCATCTCTTCGAATGACTTTGTTGTCTTTGCTGCTGGTTCTATATGGGTAGTTCTTTCTTTTGTGATGCATATTCCTTGTCATTTGGTCATCCTCGTCTATGTCACTCTTTCTATGTAATAGTTGCTTCTGTTTAGAATGTCATTCTCGTCTGGATCACGAGAGTCTGAGCGCTGCAGATGGGTACGTTTTGGTGGTGTAGCAAGAACTATCATGTCTTGCTGTTTATGTCAGTAGTAGTCACTAGTCAGTGTTTGAATGTTGTATATATCATTGTTTCAAACTGTTTATTGTCTCGAACTACTAGTGGGCTAAATGAGGGCATCACCATTCTCCAGTGTTCAGAGTATATCTCCTTTTTTCAAGTTATATAATTTGAGCTCACTGTCTTTTCGATGATGTACACTTGTTTGGGCCAGTGAGGTGTTGTTGAATATGGGCCGAGTAGTAACGCAATGCCAAACAGGTCAATTATGACTCTCAGGCCGGGCTCTCAAAAGATCCTGAAAAAAAAGGCCGGGCTCTCCAAAAAAGAAAGAATAAGGACTCTTAGGCTGACATGTGGGCGCCACCGGTGTTTTCGTGCGATTGCGCGCCGAGAGCATATTGGCGCGTGCTCGAATTTCATGCTACCTTTTCATCCCCAGTCTCCCGCCCCTCCCCCACCTCTGGAATCTCGATTCCTACTCCAGTTCCCCCAAATCCCTCTCATGTACTCCTTGTACTCAAGCACACTATCATGTCGCCGGTCAACGCGGATATCCGAGCCGGAGATCCTGAGGTCCGTCCTGCCTTCGGTCGTTGTGTGCTATTGCTCAACAGTGGCATGGCGGCGCTTGACGACCAGTTTGCTGGCAAAGTGCTGATGGTAACCATCAACGGCGATCGGCCTCCCATCTCGCCGGACGACCTTGTCAAATCTCTTGGCATTGCGCACGGCATCCAAATAAGTGACTTGCTCGTCGAAGTCTGTCCGCCACCGGCTGATTTCTTCGTCAGGTTCCGAACAACTTTCGACTACAGTCGTGTGTTCGAATCTTCCCAGCATTTGTTCTGCGATGGCGCGCTGGTGAGCTTTGATCGGTGGCACCCAGGATGGGGCTCGGTGCCCTCTGAGCTTGAGTTTTTAACAAAGCTTACCTTCCACGGCATGCCTCGATGTGCTTGGAACAACGAGTCCATGAACGAGCTTATCAACGACCTTGGAGGTGAGCTCGTAAGTATGTTTGTTCCTCCAGACAGCTGGGCTCTGATGGTTATGGCATGGATGAAGAAGCCATCCACCATACCGAAGGTGATTGGTGTTGAGATACCGGTGCAGGAACTGGGGTTGTACTATTCGTCACCACCAAGGCCGCCGCGGACCATGTTAGGGATGTACCTGTATCGAGTGTCGTGCATGTCGAAGAAGTGGTCAATCCATCAATCGAAGTCCTGCCGCCCCCGCTGGTGCCAGGGTCCGTCGACGACGTCCATTACAGGACTCAACATCAGACTTTCCCCGTGGTGCTCGGAACGATGGATGGCACAGGGCCTACTCCATCGCACGACAGAGGCCACTGCTTCTTTGGGAGAAGAGGCAGGGCTGGTGTGACACCCCAAAAATTTTGGCATTGTTTTATTAAATTAAAATTTTGCTAGGAATTAAAACTTTGGATTTCTGAGCTCCATTTTGATTTTTTTTAAATCATTTCCTTCCCTGTTGTGATGAGTTTTTCCCAAAGAGAAAACTTTTCAAATATGTTATTGGACTTGTTTAACCTCTCAAGAAAAACTTTCCTTTTATCAGTATAACTAATTAACTAAGTTAATTGCTTGATCTTTACCTTCTTGAAAATAGTTTTTCAAGGTTATATGGCCATATTTGAACTACAACCATTTGATAGATTCACTTAAAATTTCCACAAAAATTTGGAGATGTCATGTGATGTTTTTAAATCACTTTTATGCAAAAATATATTTCATTCATGAAATATTTTGAGCCCTACACTCAGTTTTTCTTCTCTGGTCCAGAGTGCATTTTGCACTACAACCCTTTTATATATTTCTTTAAAACTTCTACCAAAATTAGGGGAGGTCAGTAGGAGCATATTATTCCATTTTGTGCAAAAATCCAGGGTTGTTCTTTGAAAATATTGAGTGAATCAACCTCATTTCCATTCTGGACCAACTTGATGATTTGTACAGCAACCACCATTTTAATTGCTCCTATATCCATGATTACTTTTTCTACTGGTAGTCCCCCTTGCCAAACCCTTAAGTCCAGGAGCATGCACCCATTGGATTAATTTTGGTTCATGAAATAATGCCATTTATTTCCTGTCCAGAATTGAAATTCTGCTAGACTTGCACTAACAAGTTTGTGCATTTCACCAACTAACATCACCACCCTCTCTTTCATCCACAGAGACACTGATTTGGAGATTTTGGCCACTCCAAGAAATGCCTAAGTGCCCTTAGCATTTTGTCAAACACCATATGGGCATGATCTGTTTTGGAATGAATTTTTGGTTTGCACTGTGAACCTGATCTCCTGACCAAACCAGCTTGTCTACTGATCCCCTTGCAAGCCATAGCCTAGAACTGCTAATCCTCAGCTCCAACCAAGCCATCTAGCAGGACAGGGCATTTCGCCGAACAGATGGTCGGCGTGCTCTGGGCACGCCCAGAGCGCACATATTGCAGCCGCGCACACGAGCCGACACGCTGGCCCCCACGGTTTTGGCTCGCTCTGCAGCACCTCGCCACGCGCTACCCTTCTCACCGCAACGCGCCAAGCAGCCCCCGCCACGCCCGGCAGGCCAAGAGCTAGCCGCCGCCGCCGCCGACAGCCCCTGCTCCATTGAGCGCCGCCCAAGCCACCCCGGCTCGCCACCTGGCCCCGGCACAGCCCGAGCTCATCCACACGGGTGTCCGCTAGCGTTCGTCGCCGCCACGTCGCCCTAGCTACAGAGAGACGGTTCGCCGGAGAGCTTATCCCCACCGCCGCGGAACCGGCCTTGGCGCACTATAAATGGACCCCCCGAGCTTCCCCGAGGACGCAGGCGACCTTATGCTACCCCCATGGCGCTCCCCTGCCTCGCATTCGACCCGGGGAGGCCTCCTTCCTCATCTCCGGCAACTCCGGCCGCCGCCACCGCCCCGGCCAATCCGGCACCTCCAGTACCTCCCCCTCTCCGTTCTCTTCGCCAGGAACTTCCTCATCCTCCCATGAACCTTTCCCACTACTTGATTTTGATCAGGAACCATCGCCGCCACAATGTCACTTCGCCACCGAAGCTTTCCTCCGCCGTGGAGCTCGCCGCCGGCAGCTCCCTCCACCTCCAGCTACCCTGCGACCACCGGGAGGACCGCACTGGAGTGGCGGATCCATCCCCGCCCTCAGGGCCCCGCGAGGAGCCGCCAGTCGCCGGCGACAATCGCCGGAGCTCCGCCTCCGCTCGGGACAGAGGAAGGAGAGGGAAGGAGACTAGTCAAACCTGACTAGTGGGCCCCCTGGACCCACTGTCAGCGACCCCGTGCCTGTCCACGTGGGATTAAGTGAAGACATAATCCGCCTAGTACGTTTTCCCCGCTCCGAAAGCGTATTCCCCTCCGAAACATTTTCTTTTCTGTTTTAATTTAAATAACAGATTTGACCAGAACTTTGACTGGCTATAACTTTTTAAATATAACTCCAAATGAATTAATTCTTTTTCCTACATCTCTCAAATATTGTCTAGTTTATTTTAAGATTTATTTGAATATTTTCCAAACAACTTTTTTGTACTGTTTTTGAAATAGGTGTTATTTGCATATTCTTGAAAATAGAATTTTTGGGAGAGAAAGAAGCTTTCAAAAAATTTTGGAGAGCACCCCCACCTCTCCACACCATGAAGGCAAGCATTCTGAACCCTGGCATAATGTTTTTGGTGTGTTATTTGACACGTTTATAACACCACCTTACTTCGGAGGACTTGTTATTTCATGTGACATGATCATTTGCATGGAAGCATATCAGTGATTTCCTTGCTGTTGGAAATGAATATTATTGTGATGGTAATCCTCCTCATGTGCCTTGCATGCATGCCGGAAAGGAATCCGGGAAAGCCTCGGCCTTGGGTAGGCGTGAGCTTGTCGCCGGTCCCCGTCGGGACGGTTATGTCCGGTATGGCATGGTAAGGTACATTGAGTGGTGATTTCTTCGGTTGGAAAAATATTTGTTATACATGTCATGCAGGGAACTAATAAGCCTCCTGAGTCGGCCATAGATCGAGTCTTGTTCCGGTAACCCCCATACTTGTTTTCGTACTGCCACTGGTCCCTACCGTAGGTGGGGTATGGTTCAGTAAGTTGTTAACCCTTGTCTTGGCACACACCGTACAGAGAGGCCATGGTGGAAGATACCGGTTGTAGCCGGTAGGCATGCCACCTGGTCCGGGGGCATGGGTGTATCCGGTTGGGACCGAGAGGGGGGCACCCCTTAGAGCGCGCGATAGAAATTTGATCCCATGCTACGCGAGGTTGTAGCCTCCCCACTTAGAGTTTTGCTTAACAGGTGTCATGGGTGATTCCAGACACGAGTGAAAGCTGGTGTGTGCAAGTCAGGTGTGTTTCAATTAAAAGACCGTAGACGGAATTAGTCCGATGGACTAAAGGAATCCGTTACTCGTGGGTAAAGAGTACACTCTCTGCAGAGATATTAAACCTATTCGAATAGCCGTGTCCATGGTAAAGGATTACAGTCTGGGATGGGTCAGGTATCGGTCTTAGTGTCGGTCTTCAGAGGTGAAACGGTTAACCAGGAATGGAATTACTACTCGTGACTTGTGATATCTATGATTATTATTATTGTTGACTAACCCATGATATTATTGTTATTACCGAGTATCTCTGGGATGGTTCTACCTCCGGGATATTCATTATGATTATTTCTTTTAAAGCCCTTTATGTGGTGTCGCTCAGACGCCCGACTGTGGCATTTCTTTTAAAGCCCTTTATGTGGTGTCGCTCAGACGCCCGACTGTGGCATTTCTTTTAAAGCCCTTTATGTGGTGTCGCTCAGACGCCCGACTGTGGCATTTCTTTTAAAGCCCTTTAAGTGGTGTCGCTCAGACGCCCGACTGTGGCATTTCTTTTAAAGCCCTTTGTGTGGAGTCGCTAAGACGCCCGACTTTGGCATTGCTTGCTATTTGTTTCATAAATTTTTATACTACCATGTTATTGCATTTTTATAAATAACTTGCTTGCACGCATCTGAGTTTCATTGTGACTGACGTCATGAGCTTATAATATTTTTAGCACATCATGGTTATATTATACATGTGTTCATAATGTTTGCGAGTACATTCAAAGTACTCACTGGCTTGTCCCTGGCTATTGTCTTGGCTAGATTTTCTTGCACGGAGAGGAGCGACGCGATGCCAGCCCCGGAACCCACTCAATGGAGATAGCAGCCTCGCGAAGATAGGAATTAACCTGGTCAACTGTTCCCGTGGGAAATGGAGTCCCATAGACACTGATGTTTCACAACCCGCTTCCGCCATCAACCACTAGAAACCATTTGTTGTACTCACTGGCCAGAATGGTCTTGTACTACATATTTTGTATTTTGCTTGGAATTTCTGTATCAAGTTGGAGCCTCATCAGCTAACAGTAATCCTGGGGCTGATGAGCACGACGGTCTTTTCTGGAAATTTATTACCCGGAAAACCGGTCGTGACATACTTGGTATCATAGCCAGGCTGACCATTGGCTAATCCTATCTTAGCCAGGTCAATAAACTTAGGCAAACCAACCCACTAGACCTTAGCCAAACCCCAGCCAAGCTTCTCGTGCAAGATAGCCACACAGTGACCCAACACCTTTTTGGCAGTCGGTGCCCAACCTATCAACCTAACCTGTCACTCATGTTCCAGTGACTGGCCCCTAAATAGTCCTTTCTCGCAAGCGTGCGAAGGAAGACTCCGTCCCCTTTTTCTTATAAAAAGGGCACGCTAGCCTCAACCCAGCACAGCACAGCCGCTACCCCAAACCGAGCCACAATGCCTGGACCTATAGTGCACAATGAAACCACAGCAACCAACCTTGGAGGATTTGTGACCATCCTCGCAAACCTCACCCGTCGTGCCTACGCGTTAGAGGAGCCACCAGAATATGTTGTGTATCAAGGACCCATGAGCGGTGAAGACCGTCAATTCTGGGCCATTGTGCACATCTACGGTAGGGGTCTAGCACCCGAGCGCCCCTACAGGTTCACTGGAAGGACAACTTCCTTTGAGCCACAAGCCATCCAGCTAGCCGCTCGAGAGGCTATAGTTCATCTCAGGCACTTGTCGCCCAGAGTTAACTGTTGCTCGTTCCACTACTACCCCAGACGTGAAGGGTATGGTAGACCACCCCAAGTTGCCAACGGAGATCACGAGACGGACCCCGCATTGTTGCACCTAGTGCGCTATCTAAGTGCACTAGAGGCACTGTTCGACCAGATCACTATTGATTTAATTGCAGCTCGTGGAGAGCTGGTTCGTCGAGCCCCGGCGAGAGGAGAAAACGAGCCCAACGCCGACAACCCAGTCGTGTTGTTTGGACAACCGATCGAGACCCCAAGATCTGCCCCAGCCATCGGCCAAGGTGGTGCGATAACCCCAGAGGTGCTTCGTCGCATTTTGGGAGCACACTCCAACGGAGTTGTGGCCAACAATCCCCGCGATGGTCATGATCACTACCCCGGCCCTGCAGTTCCCCCGCCATCTCCGACTAATCCCAGCAGTGAGACACGTGGAGAAGCCTCGACATCCACCAGGCACGCCCGTTTAGACATGAACAAGGTAGACTAAGCCGTATGAGCAGCACCAAGTTTCAATGTATCCTCGCTTTGTAATCATGCGACCGCGTATGTTAACGCAGCCTGTCTTTGTGCCTCTGCTTTAATAGTAGCCTTGCATTTTTGGTCAGCGCATAGCTGCATATTTTCCGGGCACGACTACCAAAACCAGCCCGACGACAACCACAGTAACACGTCTCTTTATGAGATATGTGTATCTCCGACACTGACCTGACCTTTGGAGCTAAGCTGGCAAATTTATTACCTTTCACCACGGTAAAACGACCCGGCTCCATTACTATATAAAGACCACATTGTGACCTTACCCAACAACCCTCACTTTGTGCACAACACTCACGCTTTTTCCTGTCATGCCGAGCCCCAGCATTCATCTGAGAACCCCAGATGCAACCCCAGGTAGCTTTGTCAAAATATTGTGGGATTTTACCCGCAGTACCATGGGTTCTACCCAGCCACCTCAGTACGAGCTGTTCAAATCGAGGATCACCCCATCCACCTCGGAATATTGGGCAGCAGTACACATTCCTCCTGTAGACCCCAACCAAGATCCAATAGAAGTTTCCTTCGTGGGGAAATCTATGCCAACCCCACACCTGGCCATAGAAGCTGTTGCGAAAGAAGCGATTGCTCGTCTTCGATCCGCAGTACCCTATGCCCGCGAACGAGGATATTATTACTTTCCGAGTCGTGCAGCACCCGGAGAAGTAACATCTTTTCCCGGTGGACATATTGAGAGAGACCCAGTTCTGGCCAACCTTATCCAGTACATCATTGCTCAAGAGCATTTGAACCAACGAGTGATGGATTATCTCCAGAGCCTCGCAGATTTAAATCCTCAGATTGCCATCGGCAGACCACTAAGACCCGACCCGGAGAGACGCATACATCGACTGGTCAATCCACTTCCTCCGATAGAAGAGGAGTGTATCCCTTTACCAGAGACATTTTATCAGGACCCCACCCAGTTACCATTTTCATTTTAGACGTCGCTATTGTATTTGTTCCTTGCAACATTTATTTATGTGTATGACTTATGCGTGATACCCTGAGTTTGTACGACGAGTCAATTATTTGGCTTCTACTAATGTGTGTAGTTTTTGTTGTGGATTATGCTCCTAAAAATTAACTATTTTTCCCTCGCAAAATCCTAGAGTGAGACTTCTTTTCCTGAATTGCTACACCTGCCACTTCACGACGCGGATTAATTAATTTCACACAGCACCACGGCAGCAGTCTCACAACCGCTCGAATGTATATGGAACTTTTGTTTTTCACAACGGCTCTTAGCAAATCTCGAGGACGAGATTTTTTTTAAGGGGGATAGTATTGTGACACCCCAAAAATGTTGGCATTGTTTTATTAAATTAAAATTTTGCTAGGAATTAAAACTTTGGATTTCTGAGCTCCATTTTGATTTTTTTTAAATCATTTCCTTCCCTGTTGTGATGAGTTTTTCCCAAAGAGAAAACTTTTCAAATATGTTATTGGACTTGTTTAACCTCTCAAGAAAAACTTTCCTTTTATCAGTATAACTAATTAACTAAGTTAATTGCTTGATCTTTACCTTCTTGAAAATAGTTTTTCAAGGTTATATGGCCATATTTGAACTACAATCATTTGATAGATTCACTTAAAATTTCCACAAGAATTTGGAGATGTCATGTGATGTTTTTAAATCACTTTTATGCAAAAATATATTTCATTCATGAAATATTTTGAGCCCTACACTCAGTTTTTCTTCTCTGGTCCAGAGTGCATTTTGCACTACAACCCTTTTATATATTTCTTTAAAACTTCTACCAAAATTAGGGGAGGTCAGTAGGAGCATATTATTCCATTTTGTGCAAAAATCCAGGGTTGTTCTTTGAAAATATTGAGTGAATCAACCTCATTTCCATTCTGGACCAACTTGATGATTTGTACAGCAACCACCATTTTAATTGCTCCTATATCCATGATTACTTTTTCTACTGGTAGTCCCCCTTGCCAAACCCTTAAGTCCAGGAGCATGCACCCATTGGATTAATTTTGGTTCATGAAATAATGCCATTTATTTCCTGTCCAGAATTGAAATTCTGCTAGACTTGCACTAACAAGTTTGTGCATTTCACCAACTAACATCACCACCCTCTCTTTCATCCACAGAGACACTGATTTGGAGATTTTGGCCACTCCAAGAAATGCCTAAGTGCCCTTAGCATTTTGTCAAACACCATATGGGCATGATCTATTTTGGCATGAATTTTTGGTTTGCACTGTGAACCTGATCTCCTGACCAAACCAGCTTGTCTACTGATCCCCTTGCAAGCCATAGCCTAGAACTGCTAATCCTCAGCTCCAACCAAACCATCTAGCAGGCCAGGGCATTTCGCCGAACAGATGGTCGGCGTGCTCTGGGCACGCCCAGAGCACGCATATTGCAGCCGCGCACACGAGCCGACACGCTGGCCCCCACGGTTTTGGCTCGCTCTGCAGCACCTCGCCACGCGCTACCCTTCTCACCGCAACGCGCCAAGCAGCCCCCACCACGCCCGGCAGGCCAAGAGCTAGCCGCCGCCGCCGCCGACAGCCCCTGCTCCATTGAGCGCCGCCCAAGCCACCCCGGCTCGCCACCTGGCCCCGGCACAGCCCGAGCTCATCCACACGGGTGTCCGCTAGCGTTCGTCGCCACCACGTCACCCTAGCTACAGAGAGACGGTTCGCCGGAGAGCTTATCCCCACCGCCGCGGAACCGGCCTTGGCGCGCTATAAATGGACCCCCCGAGCTTCCCCGAGGACGCAGGCGACCTTATGCTACCCCCATGGCGCTCCCCTGCCTCGCATTCGACCCGGGGAGGCCTCCTTCCTCATCTCCGGCAACTCCGGCCGCCGCCACCGCCCCGGCCAATCCGGCACCTCCAGTACCTCCCCCTCTCCGTTCTCTTCGCCAGGAACTTCCTCATCCTCCCATGAACCTTTCCCACTACTTTATTTTGATCAGGAACCATCGCCGCCACAATGTCACTTCGCCACCGAAGCTTTCCTCCGCCGCGGAGCTCGCCGCCGGCAGCTCCCTCCACCTCCAGCTACCCTGCGACCACCGGGAGGACCGCACTGGAGTGGCGGATCCATCCCCGCCCTCAGGGCCCCGTGAGGAGCCGCCAGTCGCCGGCGACAATCGCCGGAGCTCCGCCTCCGCTCGGGACAGAGGAAGGAGAGGGAAGGAGACTAGTCAAACCTGACTAGTGGGCCCCCTGGACCCACTGTCAGCGACCCCGTGCCTGTCCACGTGGGATTAAGTGAAGACGTAATCCGCCTAGTACGTTTTCCCCGCTCCGAAAGCGTATTCCCCTCCGAAATGTTTTCTTTTCTGTTTTAATTTAAATAACAGATTTGACCAGAACTTTGACTGGCTATAACTTTTTAAATATAACTCCAAATGAATTAATTCTTTTTCCTACATCTCTCAAATATTGTATAGTTTATTTTAAGATTTATTTGAATATTTTCCAAACAACTTTTTTGTACTGTTTTTGAAATAGGTGTTATTTGCATATTCTTGAAAATAGGATTTTTGGGAGAGAAAGAAGCTTTCAAAAAAATTTGGAGAGCACCCCCACCTCTCCACACCATGAAGGCAAGCATTCTGAACCCTGGCATAATGTTTTTGGTGTGTTATTTGACACGTTTATAACACCACCTTACTTCGGAGGACTTGTTATTTCATGTGACATGATCATTTGCATGGAAGCATATCAGTGATTTCCTTGCTGTTGGAAATGAATATTATTGTGATGGTAATCCTCCTCATGTGCCTTGCATGCATGCCGGAAAGGAATCCGGGAAAGCCTCGGCCTTGGGTAGGCGTGAGCTTGTCGCCGGTCCCCGTCGGGACGGTTATGTCCGGTATGGCATGGTAAGGTACATTGAGTGGTGATTTCTTCGGTTGGAAAAAAATTTGTTATACATGTCATGCAGGGAACTAATAAGCCTCCTGAGTCGGCCATAGATCGAGTCTTGTTCCGGTAACCCCCATACTTGTTTTCGTACTGCCACTGGTCCCTACCGTAGGTGGGGTATGGTTCAGTAAGTTGTTAACCCTTGTCTTGGCACACACCGTACAGAGAGGCCATGGTGGAAGATACCGGTTGTAGCCGGTCGGCATGCCACCTGGTCCGGGGGCATGGGTGTATCCGGTTGGGACCGAGAGGGGGGCACCCCTTAGAGCGCGCGATAGAAATTTGATCCCATGCTACGCGAGGTTGTAGCCTCCCCACTTAGAGTTTTGCTTAACAGGTGTCATGGGTGATTCCAGACACGAGTGAAAGCTGGTGTGTGCAAGTCAGGTGTGTTTCAATTAAAAGACCGTAGACGGAATTAGTCCGATGGACTAAAGGAATCCGTTACTCGTGGGTAAAGAGTACACTCTCTGCAGAGATATTAAACCTATTCGAATAGCCGTGTCCATGGTAAAGGATTACAGTCTGGGATGGGTCAGGTATCGGTCTTAGTGTCGGTCTTCGGAGGTGAAACGGTTAACCAGGAATGGAATTACTACTCGTGACTTGTGATATCTATGATTATTATTATTGTTGACTAACCCATGATATTATTGTTATTACCGAGTATCTCTGGGATGGTTCTACCTCCGGGATATTCATTATGATTATTTCTTTTAAAGCCCTTTATGTGGTGTCGCTCAGACGCTCGACTGTGACATTTCTTTTAAAGCCCTTTATGTGGTGTCGCTCAGACGCCCGACTGTGGCATTTCTTTTAAAGCCCTTTATGTGGTGTCGCTCAGACGCCCGACTATGGCATTTCTTTCAAAGCCCTTTATGTGGTGTCGCTCAGACGCCCGACT
>NC_041391.1:77009949-77014850 GCF_002162155.2 Triticum dicoccoides
TGATATTATTGTTATTACCGAGTATCTCTGGGATGGTTCTACCTCCGGGATATTCATTATGATTATTTCTTTTAAAGCCCTTTATGTGGTGTCGCTCAGACGCCCGACTGTGGCATTTCTTTTAAAGCCCTTTATGTGGTGTCGCTCAGACGCCCGACTGTGGCATTTCTTTTAAAGCCCTTTATGTGGTGTCGCTCAGACGCCCGACTGTGGCATTTCTTTTAAAGCCCTTTAAGTGGTGTCGCTCAGACGCCCGACTGTGGCATTTCTTTTAAAGCCCTTTATGTGGAGTCGCTAAGACACCCGACTGTGGCATTGCTTGCTATTTGTTTCATAAATTTTTATACTACCATGTTATTGCATTTTTATAAATAACTTGCTTGCACGCATCTGAGTTTCATTGTGACTGACGTCATGAGCTTATAATATTTTTAGCACATCATGGTTATATTATACCTGTGTTCATAATGTTTGCGAGTACATTCAAAGTACTCACTGGCTTGTCCCTGGCTATTGTCTTGGCCAGATTTTCTTGCACGGAGAGGAGCGACGCCATGCCAGCCCCGGAACCCACTCAATGGAGATAGCAGCCTCGCGAAGATAGGAATTAACCTGGTCAGCTGTTCCCGTGGGAAATGGAGTCCCATAGACACTGATGTTTCACAACCCGCTTCCGCCATCAACCACTAGAAACCATTTGTTGTACTCACTGGCCAGAATGGTCTTGTACTACATATTTTGTATTTTGCTTGGAATTTCTGTATCAAGTTGGAGCCTCATCAGCTAACAGTAATCTTGGGGCTGATGAGCACGACGGTCTTTTCTGGAAATTTATTACCCGGAAAACCGGTCGTGACAGCTGGCTGCCTGGATGTGCTCTAATTTGAGGTAACAACTGAATCTTGTCAGATAGTACTAGTTAAATCTGAGTTATGGGTCTGAAGCACTGATATGCCAGTACATTTGATTGTGACCTGTTCTAATTTTGTACCTGAACTTTTTTTAGAAAGGGTTGTACGTCAAATTAATGTGCTAGCAGAACTTATTGTGTTGTCTGTCTATTTTCTTTGCACAACATTCAAGATATTTCCCCGTCATTTATAAAGACGATGAACCGTTATGTACGACTTCGTTGGTTTCAACATAGCCCTTCCGGTAATGATCCACTGCTTCCATCCTGATGGTGCCACCTGCGTGAAATTTTGTATGCAAGTTCAGTGTGCTATGATGTTCTATATGATTGTGTCAACTATATAAGTTTTTACTGAGCATCGGCAATGCATATGGCTGAAAGATGTATTTACGAGCATCGACCGATGGGTCTCTCTCTCTATCTCTCTCTCTCTCTCTCTCTCTCACACACACACACACACACACGCACATGCACAAGTGGGACCCGTTGAATTATTTATTTGCTCGTGACAGCTTTTAATTAGGTTCCACTGTAATCTAACTTTTTTCTTAAGTTATTAATTGAGCTCAGTGACTTCAAAAAGTTGTACAAAAGCCTTGTTTGGGCCTTTCCGGCGTCCCTGAATGTGGGCTGAGTAACCATGTTAGGTTTTACTGTACTACACAGGCCTTTTTTTCAACATAAGCAATGCAACTGGGCCGACAGTTGCACACAATATCCGGGTCAACTTGTATGCATTAGGCTTAACAAGAAAATGAACTTTAAGAAATAATAAATGGGATGTAATTATAATAACTGGGCAATTACTATGCACCAAACACGTAATTAGTTTGGAAAATATATTATTTTTGGAATTTAGAAATTTTAATTTCATTACTTGTTGCGCGCGCAATATTTCGTTGGATTTTAACGTGATACAACTTTATTTTGAAATTATATTTAACCTGACTAGAAATTTCGGATAAAAATATTTTGAATCCCATCAAAATGTGGGAATTTTTTTTTTTAAATCTGTTTTGAGCGGTTGTTTGAAATTATTAATCGTTGTCCTACCTAGAAGTAGGGTTGTACTTTTAACAAACCCGTAAATTGGCTGTAGTAAATTCCATTAGAATTGAAAAATGGGTTGTACATTCTTACAAATCGCAAATGGGCTATATGTTCTCTGCCAAATCCGAGTTGTGGGCCTACTAAGTTGACGCGTACCAAGGGCTTTGTCAAGTTAGTCAATATAAACGATTCTAGCTGCAGTGATCGTACGATGTCCATCCAACGGCCGTAGTGCTTCTTTAACCTCTGGTCTTCTTGCTCCAGCCGCCCAAAGCAGCGCCGGTCGTGTCGCGTGCTCCTGCCTCCCGTGGTCGGCTGTGATGCCGCGGAGGCCTCACCGCCCCGTACTACTCCCACCGCTGGCCAGGCCATCCCTCTACTCACCCACACCCCCTGTTATTCTGCGGCGACGGCAGCCGAACCAGTGAACCCTCGTACTCCTCTCTGTATGGGCTACCGCTGCTGCGTCTTCCCCGGCTCCACGTCGTCCCCTTCCTAGGCCTCGCCGTCGTCCAGACCACCGCCCTGGTGCTCTCGGCGCGGCGTGGTCAATGTCGTCAACGACCGACTTCCATCGGAAGAGTACTGTACGTGGAGAGGCTGACAGCTGGGTCCAGGCGGCCGCAAGGAAGTGCCTCCTTATTACGCGCAAAATAATTATTCCTCCACCTAATAGCAGGGACCCACCGGACGGGCCACCTTATTTCGCAAAAAAAATGTTTCCCCCCTGACTGCTAGGACCCACCGGACGGGCTAGCGTATTTCACGAAAAAAACATTCCCCGCGCTGTCTGCTCGGACCCACCAGAAGTGCCTCCTTATTACGCACAAAAAATGAATACTCCCCCTGCTAGCTTGGACCCACCATGGTGGGAGGCTGACTTGTGGGCCTACTAAGTTGACTGGGTCGGGGGCCTTTGTCAACTTTAGTCAATATGAACTATTCTAGCTCTAGTGACCGTACGATGGCCATCCAACGGCCGTAGTGCTTCTTCAACCTCTGGTGTTCTTGCTCCAGTCGCCCAAAGCAGCGCCGGTCGTGCTGCATGCTCCTGCCTCCCGTGGCCGGTTGTGCTGCCGCGGAGGCCTCACCGCCCCCTACTATTCCCATTGCTGGCCAGGCCCTGCGGCGATGGCAACCTCACACCGCAGCCAAACCAGTGAACCCCCGTACTCCTCTCCGCGTGGGCTTCCACTGCCACGTCTTCCCCGGCTCCCCGTCATCCCCTTCCTAGGCCTCGCCTTCGTCCACCGCCGTGGTGCTCTCGGCATGGCGTGGTCAATGTGGTGAATGACCGACTTCCATCGGAAGAGTACTGTACGTGGAGAGGCTCACAGCTGGGTCCACGGCAGCCGCAAGAAAGTGCCTCCTTATTACGCGGAAAATAATTATTCCTCCACCTGACAGCAGGGACCCACCGGACGGGTCACCAGTATTTCACGAAAAAAACATTTCCCCCTGACTGCTGGGACCCACAGGACGGGCCACGGGATTTCGAAAAAAAACGTTCCCCCCCGCTGTCAGCTCGGACCCACCGGAAGTGCCTCCTTATTACGCACAAAAAAATGAATACCCCCTGCTAGCTGGGACCAACCTTGGAGGGAGGCTGACTTGTGGGCCTACTAAGTTGACTGGGACAGAGGCTTTGTCAACTTTAGTCAATATATGAATGATTCTAGCTCCAGTGACCGTATGATCTCCATCCAACGGCCATAGTGCTTCTTCAACCTCTGGTCTTCTTGCTCCAGCCGCCCAAAGCAGCGCCGGTCATGTCGCCTGCTCCTGCCGCCCGTGGCCGGCTGTGATGCCGCGGAGGCCTCACCGCCCCCTACTACTCCCACCGCTGGCCAGGCCATCCCTCTACGCACCCACACCCCCTGTTATTCTGCAGCGACGGCAGCCTCACACCGCAGCCGAACGAGTGAACCCTCATACTCATCTATGCTTGGGCATCCACTGCCGCATCTTCCCCGGCTCCGTGTCGTCCCCTTCCTAAGCCTCGCCGTCGTCCACCGCCCTGGTGCCCTTGGTGCGGTGTGGTCAACGTGGTCGAGGAATGGCTTCCATCGGACGTGGACTGTACGTGGAGAGGCTGACAGCTGGGTCCACGACCGTAGGAAGGAAGTGCCTCCTTATTACGTGCAAAATAATTATTCCTCCACCTCACAGCGGGGACCCACCGGACGGGCCACTGTATTTAGCGAAAAAGCGTTTCCCCCTGTCTGCTGGGATCCAGCAATTACATCTTCGCACGCAAGGAAGTGCGTCCGAAAAAACAATTCACCCCCCTGACTGCTGGGACCCACCAGCTACATCGTCGCACACAAGGAAGTGCCTGACAGTCGGGACCCACCTGGTCGAAGCATACGTAGCATTGTCATTCTGGTCGCGAACATGTACGTACATATATACTGGTGGATGTAGAGGCGCGCACGTGTCGTAGTAGAGGCGCGCACGTAGCATGTACACGTACGTACAGCGGCGACGGTGCAAGAAAGAAAATACGGCCACGTACATACATACTGGCAGGGTCTCTAACGCCTATCGTGCATACATACATGGCTGAGTCGGAACAAAGAAACAGCATCATCGTCGTGTTCATGGGGAGCCAACCGGCTGGGTCAGAATGGAATGCGTGGTCGTGTTCATCGGGAGGGCTTGGACGGAACAGGCGATGGAAACGAGGCCTGGCGTACCGCAGAACGGAGGAAACGGCCTTGTGTTCGACCGGCCACGTTCGAAACGGGGTCCTGTTGATCAGGAGGGGCCTGGCGTACCGCAAAACGGAGGAAACGGACCTCCTACGGTCGAAACAGGGGTCCTGTTGATCGGGAGGGGTGTGGCATACCGCAAAACAGACGAAACGGACTTGTGTTGGAGCGCTACGGTCTAAATGGGGGTCCTGTTCATCGGGAGGGGTGTGGCGTACCGCAAAACG
>NC_041391.1:77015500-77017682 GCF_002162155.2 Triticum dicoccoides
TCACTGTTCATCCAATCGATCGGCTTCAGTTAGCAGCAGTAGCGAAGGAATCGCTCCATCGGGTTCAGTTAACAGCCATCGATCGATCGCTCGGGTTCAGTAACGCGTAGCCTGCAGTGCAATCGCTCGGGTTCAGTTAGAGCCCAACGCCTCGCTCGGCTTCAGTTAGAGCCAGCGCCTCACACACACGCGCGTACGTACGCGAGAAACACGCATCGCTCCGCCCCCGACCTCCCACCGTAACCGGCAACTCCCTGAAATTTTCCTTCCCCTCGCTTCTACCACGGTTTTTTCCGTCATGGACGGCCCAAAGAATGTCATGCAGCTGCGTCTCCGGCCCGCCCAGGACAAAAAGCCCATTTTCTGTCATGATTTTTTGTCATAGAAGTAGGAGCCCACCACATCTATGATGATACAAGGTTTTGTCACAATTATCGTCATAGAAGTGTCATATGTATGACAGAATTTTTTTTCGTTCGGCCCAAAATGTCACGGATGTGTCATTTTTTTGTAGTGTGTGCATTCCTCAATGCAATCTCTCAAAAGGTGATCAATCCAGAAATCATACCAAGGCTAAGGAGTGATGTGGTGCAATGTCTTGTCAGTTTCGAGCTACTGTTCCCACCATCCTTCTTCAATATCATGACGCACGTCCTAGTTCATCTAGTTGACGAGATTGTCATTCTGGGCCCCATATTTCTACACAATATGTACCCCTTTGAGAGGTTCATGGGAGTCCTAAAGAAATATGTCCGTAACCGCGCTAGGCCAGAAGGAAGCATCTCCATGGGCCATCAAACAAAGGATGTCATTGGGTTTTGTGTTGACTTCATTCCTGGCCTTGAGAAGATAGGTCTCCCTGAATCACGGTATGAGGGGAGACTGGCTAGAAAAGGCACGCTTGGAGGGGAATCAATAATATGCAGGGACGGATATTCTTGTTCTCAAGCACACTACACAGTTCTAGAGAACTGTACCTTGGTGACCCCGTATGTCGATGAACACAAGAACAGTCTGCGCTCCATACACCCAGAGCAGTGCGACGACTGGATTACATGTGAACACATCAGGACTTTCAGCAGTTGGTTGGAAACACGTCTCAGAGATGACGACACTGTTTGTGCTGAGCTGTACTCATTGTCCAGGGGACCATCTTCGACTGTAATGACTTACAAAGGATATGACATAAATGGGAATACATTTTACACAATCGCCCAATATCAAAAGAGCACCAACCAAAACAGCGGTGTCCGCATTGATGCAGCAACCGAGAGGGGAAAGGACACATATTATGGTTACATAGTGGACATATGGGAACTTGACTACGGAGTAGATTTTAAGGCCCCTTTGTTTAAATGCAAATGGGTCAATCTATTATGAGGCGGGGTACATGTAGACCCACAATACGGAATGACAACAGTGGATCTGAACAATCTTGGGTACACTAACGAATTGTTCGTCCTAGCCAATGATGTGGCACAGGTTATCTATGTGAAGGACATGTCTACCAAACCGAGAAAAAGAAAAGATAATGAAGCGAATACATCATACGATGAGCCAAAGCGCCACATAGTTCTTTCAGGAAAAAGGGACATCATGGGAGTGGAGGGCAAGACAGACATGTCCAAAGATTATGAAAAGTTCCATGAAATTCCTCCCTTCAAAGTCAAGGCTGACCCAAGCATCCTGATAAATGATGAAGATTATCCATGGTTACGGCGCAATAAGGAAAGGACACAAGCGAAGAAAAAGTGAAGACTTTCTCCACAACTATTGCCAACTTTCAACCTTTTCGTAGTTCATTTGAAATGTCTGTTGTAACAGACAAGTTTCCATATGAAATCCTGATACTTCGAAAGAGATTGTCCGTTTTGTACATAAAGTGCATCCAGTTTTTGCCGTAACCCTCTCAACTTTCTTGCACATGCTATGTGGATGAAATGATGATACCATGCCAACTTTCAACCTTTTCAGAGTTCATTTGAACTGCTTTTCAATTTCAGGGTCTTATAGCTCAAAATAATCAGTAAATGCATGAAAAATAACAAATGAAGTCAGAAAGGGTTGAAAATTGATGATGTGGCTTTGAATGGTGCATTTTGAACACACAAAAATTCAGGAGTTCAAATAAGTTTTAAAAATGAAATCCCTTTGTAACAGACGAGTTTCCGTATGAAATCCT
>NC_041391.1:77017991-77086360 GCF_002162155.2 Triticum dicoccoides
TTTTTGCCGTAACCCTCTCAACTTTCTTGCACATGCTATGTGCATGAAATGATGATACCATGCCAACTTTCAACCTTTTCAGAGTTCATTTGAAATGCTTTTCAATTTCAGGGTCTTATAGCTCAAAATAATCAATAAATGCATGAAAAACAACAAATGAAGTCAGAAAGGGTTGAAAATTGATGATGTGGCTTTGTATGGTGCATTTTGAACACACAAAAAGTCAGGAGTTCAAATAAGTTTAAAAAAATGAAATCCCTTTGTAACAGACGAGTTTCCGAATGAAATCCTGATACTTCGAAAGATATTGTCCGTTTTGTACACGAAGTGCATCCAGTTTTTTCCATAACCCTCTCAACTTTCTTGCACATGATATGTTGATGAAATGATGATATCATGCCAACTTTCAACCTTTTCAGAGTTCATTTGAAATGCTTTTCAATTTCAGGGTCTTATATCTCAAAATAATCAGTGAATGCATGAAAAATAACAAATGAAGTCAGAAAGGGATGAAAATCGATGATGTAAGTAGAAACCAAATAAAATAAAATAAACTTTAGTAAAATATATAAGTAGAAAGAAAATAAAATAAAACAAACTTTGATAATAAAATTTATGGACCTAAAATTACCAAAGTATTTTTTGTTCAAAACATTATAAGCAAAAAGAATTTTTCTGAAATAAATAAAATAGCAACAGTAAGTATTTTGTTGTAAGTAGAAACAAAATGAAATAAATAAAGCAAAAACAGAAAATAAAAAACTGGGAAAAAAATACAAAAATGCCACCTACTAGGCCACCACGGCCTGAATACGACTAGAAACCCATCCATGGGCCAGGATTCAGGCCCGCAGAAGGCCCAGCAGGCCAACAAGCATAGCAGTGCGAGATTAGGCCCACAGGCCTGCAGTTGAGAGAAGTTCATGGAGCTGGCGGGGCAGGGCTTATAAACAGGTCCTGCCGCTCCTCGGCTAGCGAGGTGGGACTAAACATCCCACCGCACCGCGGCTTTGGCAGCAGGACATCGGTTGGTGCCACGAACCGGGACCAATTCACACCTTTGGTTCCGGTTCGTGGCACCAACCAGTACCAATGCCCCCCATTTAGTCCCGGTTGGTGCCACCAACCGGAACCAAAGCCCTCTGCTTGCTGCCCTTTGGGCTGCTGAAAAGAGACCTTTGGTCCCGGTTGGTGTCACCAATCGAGACTAAAGGGCAGCATTGGTCCCGGTTGGTGCCACGAACCGGGACCAATGCTTCGACTATATAAAAAACACTTGTGAAAATTTTCAGTTTTCATTGCCAGTTGCCCCCCGCCCGACGACGCCGCGAGCTCATCCACGCCGCTAGGCCGCCCCGCCGCCGTCGCCGTCGCCCGTGCCCCCGAGCCCACGCCGACGCCGTCCACCACCCACGCTGTCGCTCGTCGCTGTCGCCCTCTGCCCCCTGTCGCCATCGCCGTCACCCTCCACCGCCCCCGAGTCGTCGCCCGTCACCGTCGTTGTCGCCCTCCGCCCCCCTCCGCCGTCGCCGTCGCCCTCCACCGCCCACGCCATCGCCCTCCGCCGCCCCCACCGTCGCTGTCGCCGGCCGCCCCCGATGTGAGCCGCCGCCGCCACGGCTCTGTTCATTTTTTTCATATAATTTGTATTATTTTTTTGTTCATTGCATTTTTTTCATATATATAATGTATATATGTATGTGGTAGCTATATGATGAATGGATGTGGCTATGTATGTATGAATATAATGTTCAGAACAATTTTTTGTTTATATATGTTTTTTTCATATATGTATTAATTTTTTATTTAGGTTAGTAGATATTGATTTTAGGTTAGTGCTTAGTTGTTGAACTAGTTGATTTAATAAAACTACTTTATTAAATTTTACTATATATAGAAGTAGTTTATTTTTAGTAAAAACTACTTTATTTTATTTATTTATAGTAAGTGCTTAGTAGTTGAACTAGTTGATTTAATAAAACTACTTTATTTTACTATATATAGAAGTAGGATTTTTTAGCAAGAAAATTAATAGAACTAGTTTATTTTTTTAGTTCAAGCAATTAATCCCGCATCGACGTAGACGATGCCTATCCCGCATCCTCATCGTCGACTCGGCGGAGGAGGCCGACTTGATCAGAGGGGCCATGTCCGGGACTCGGCTCCACCGGGCTAGTATTGGGAGGTGCTACCTTTCGGGGGGCGTAGGTTGGTGAGGAGCCAGCCCGTTGTTGACCCGATCCTTATTTGGTGGCGGTCGCGTCGGCCAGTGATGGTGCCGAGGCTTCCGAACACCGCGGAGGTGGTACATCACCGTGTCAGCGAGGAGGACGAGCACGTCCGTCGCTACATGGTTGCGTTGGAGGGCAGGTTCGACAATACCTGGCAAGTTCTTTAGGGATCTCACTGGAGCTATGGTCCTGTGATGGTTCCTTCTCTTTGGGTGTCCACCGCCCACGACGATACCCGTCGGGTGCTACGGTTCTAGCTGTATTAGCGATGCTATATGTATGATAGTATTCGAGGAGTATTAGTGATAATATTCGACGATGTACGGACACAAGAGATGATGTAGTTTTTCTTATAATTGAATGCATGCTAATTTGAATACTACTTTATTTTACGATTTGGTTTTGTTTATTGAATGCTCAAATTGGAAAAGTACTCCTACTTTGAATGCTAAAATTGGAGAGCACTATGCAGAAATCTAGGAGCCCCGTCCATCATCTGCGTCGTCGTCCCCATCACCGACCACCCCCTCCGACCTCGAGGTGAGACCAGCCAAATCTCCATGTCAATATGAGTCCTATAATATGAGTCCTCAGGTTGACTTTAAGTCTGTCGAGTCTCCACCTATATGAGAGGACGAAGAATCCCGATTGTTGTCGTGGGGGTAGCTTCTCCTTCGTTCCCGTGTGCTAGACACAATTTGGTGTAATGCACTCGGGAACAAAAGGAGGATCTACCATCACCGACGGTCGCAAATGTCAGAGAGGAATCAGTGAGGGAGAGTCTCCAACCATAAATATATGAGAGGACGAAGAATCCCGATTGTTGTCGTGGGGGTAGCTTCTCCTTCATTCCCGTGTGCTAGAAACTTTGGTGTAATGCACTCGGGAATGAAAGGAGGAGCTACCATCACCGACGGTCGAATATGTACACCACATGAGGTGAGAGTTTTCAAGAAAAGGCTCGACAGATCGATAGTCAACGCGTGATGAATAATAATGATCTAATTTAGGTTTTTTAGTACATATATTTAATTGTACAAGTTTAATATTTGAATTATGAACATAGGAAATGTCGTACTCGGGCGACGAAAACCGCCCGGGGGAGTGTGACTGGTGCCACGACGACCGAGGTATGTGCGACAGGTTCCTTGAGTTGGACGAAGATCGGCACTTCAGCATTAAGCTCGAGGAGACGTACGATGTTGAAACGATACGCAACGATGTATGACAAGAGTTTTTCATAATTAAGCACGACTTCAACTATTTCAACGTGTACTTTTCATCTTTTCCAATTCGACTAGCTTATCCCATGCTATGCAAGATGCTATGTCTTGGAAAGGATGGGTTTTAAAGACCATGAAAGTATGGAAACAAAGAAAATTCACCTAAGGACCCATCATGGTGTGGATTTTTAAGTAAAGTTGTACAATTCTGAGAGTGTAACCCATTTTGGTTGCAAAAATTGGGAAGCACTTTGCAAGATGTATGGTTTTTTATGAGGGTATGCTTGTCACCATGGATCTTGGTGATCCTAAAATCGAGCAAGCCAATATGGACATTTGGGTCCTTGTTGATACGCTTCCAATTCTTCCCCTATGTGAGCTTCCCCCTTGTTGATACACATTCTCAAACATAGTCATTAAGTAATTTATATTGTTTATTTCAAAATAGTTGACAGCTTATTTCCATTCTTCAAAGAATGTGCAGAAGATGGTAGACAAAACCCACTACACCGATGGCTCCGAATTAACTTATCAGGAGAAAAATCATCTGATCACATTTTGTGCTGATCGTGAGAATTACAATATCTACAATCGAACTACTCAACATTATGGTCAATACGTACCACTAGTGCATGTGTTAAACTATGTAACTACCATGGAGATACCCTGGTAAGATTTTTTACTATTATGACATTCATGCATCTTTTGCATACTTCTAAAACTAGTACATCATTGCTAACTATGAAGTTATTACTATGTTTTTCAACAGATAATCCCGAATGATTGTGTGCCTCATCTGATGTATCGGCATGGTCCTCTTGATGTTTTGAACATACAACCAGGTCATCCTACGAATCTCAACTGTCCATACCGGATTTCTAAAAGAAGTGGAGACATGACAATCAAAGAATGGAAAAAATGTATGGACAGTCCTAAGGAGGTTCTTGGAAGCAAAAGGAAGCGAAGCGCAAGAATTGGAGACAGGATGATCTCCATTCTTCATAATGGAGAGTCACGGTCTATATTGTTTTATGCTATTTTACCTTAAAGGTATTTAGGTCCTACCTAATACTGATGATCATGTGCTAAGAACAATTAAGTAGGGTTGGTTCAATGACTATGAGGATGATAATCGTATGACTTGTTATTAATAACGAGTAGAAGTTGTATGATGATGCATGATTAGTAGGACTTGTTATTATATATAATGATGCATGATGCGAGCATGAAGAGTTATTATATATCAGCGGGTGAAATGAACATAGCGCAGTAGCGTTGGTAAACGAAGCACGGAGATATAAGAGAGGACACTTCTCTCTATTAGCTAGCTAATAACAACCTAAATTAACCCCCAGAACCCCTAAACCAACCCCTTTCAAACAAAAACCCTCAGCTCCAGCCAGCTGCTGACGCGTGGATGCCTTTTGGTCCCAGTTTATGACACCAACCGGGACCAAAGGCCCCCATGCCTGGGCTGGCCGCAGCGGCCACGTGGAGGCCCATCTGTCCCAGTTCGTGTAAGAACCGGGACTAAAGGCCAAGGGTATTAGTAACGACCTTTTAGTCCCGGTTCCTAAACCGGGACAGAAGGCCCTTACGAATCGGGACAAATGGCCCTTTTTCTACTAGTGGTACAACGAAATCTGATATTACATTGCCCAGATCGGCAGGCCGCGGACACAAGAACTAGTGGGTTCGCACAGATCGAGAATAAGCCAAGGAAGCTTAGGTATAGTGGCTCGGTACCCAGCCAGGGATCCGGCCAAAATTCTATATCGTCCCAATTACCTAAGGTGAAGGAAATCCCTGGACAAATGTCCTTCTTGATCTTTTGTATGGGGCACCAAAACTGTGATCCTCCCAAGCAGGAGCATGCCATGAGAGGCATACCTCTGAGGTATTTTGATTGAATGAGCTGTAGCCATAGGCTGCCCTCGCCATGAAGGATCCCCAGACTCATCGTAGCATAAGTGCAACATTCATCCGGCAAGAGGCCATAATGCCCGGGCCTCCCTGGTCCTTTGGCATACACTAGATGACCCGTTGCGCCAATAGCGCGCAAAGGGCGAAGGCAGACCAAGCATTTCGAGCATGCACGTTAGAATATTTCGATATCGATTGGGTCATAAGGAAATAGATATTTAGGTATGAAGTTGATAGGTACCCAAGGAGGGCCTCCCTGATTTCATTAAAACCAGAAGCCAAAAGGTAAAAGAAACTACAATCATGCCCTTGAGATACACGTGTTGAGAGACAACATCAATAGTTGTTTCATGAACAACCACCACGACGCACAGCGCCGACCACATGTCAGGCATGACTACTGGTCTTGGTTCCATCGACCAGTTCCAGCTGCAGATGGAGCGGCAGCGCCTTTGAGCTGCAGCGGGAGAGCTGTCCCGTTCCTCTCTCCATGTACTCGTACTAAAGTGAAGTGAGAAAGCAACTAGAGGACACCGACCAGGCCACCTTGCTCCATCTTCAGCGTGGCTCATGCTGCAGCTTGGTAGTGGAGTGGCTCCCCCGTGACAGCTCTCCCGTTGTAGCTCAAAGGCGCTGCCGCTCCATCTGCATCATGGTGGCCCGGCGACGCAGCGGCTCGATCTTCAGGGTGGCTCATGCTGCAGCTTGGTAGTGGAGCGGCTCCCCCGCGACAGCTCCCCCGTTGCAGCTCAAAGGCGCTGCCGCTCCATCTGCATCATGGCGGCCCGGCGACGCAGCGGCTCCATCTACATCATGGCGGCCCGGCGGCTTGGAGCTCCATATGCATCTCGACGGCCCATTAGCTCCCACTGCAGCTCGGAGCTGGGGAATCAGCATATCGTGTCATCGTTGCTTGTATCGGCGAGCCAAATCTTCGCAGTTGCCACTATTGCTGGTACACTCCCGTATTGGATGCTTACGTCCTTGTAGGTCGGAAAAGAAGAAAAGGAGCACCGACGTGGCCGGTGTTCTTGAGAAGGACATACTCTATAAATGTATATATAATTCTCCTACATGTTCACAAATAGCAGAATATATTCATTTTTTCTCACAGCATCTCCTGTAAAGAATTTCTTACAATGTATTTTCGAGTTTAACATCGATTTTTCCATCTATTCTGCATCCTTGCTTTTCATGCCAATTTATTCATTATTACCAACCTTCAACAGTCAATCGCGACATGTAAAACAAAAAAATTGTAATATTTTCTAACAAATAAGTAATAACTGTGGAAAAGGATCACAAGCATCAAAAGATCGTTAAGCCTGGCAACGAACAAACAGGTTTAACATTTTCTAACAAATAACTAACTATAAAAGCCATGCGAGAACAGCCAGCTATTTCCCCTTACTAAACCCTCTTTTCCAAGCCAGATCAATGCAACAGCTTTCAAGATGAAGGAAGTAGCACCTTTCGATAGAGAATAGGCAATAATAATCAACTGTGTCTTCCTAAGCCAGCTCTTTAATCACATCGACCTACAACCAAGAAAATTGGACATTTAAAAATTTCATCAAGCAACTGGTATACAATTCCAAATGAAGCTAAAATTAATTATTCCATGAGGTGATGAAACCTACCTCTGTAGGTGATGCAATTCAAATCATGCCAGGGCGATGAACAAAATAGCCTGCAGCATTCAACTAACACACACTAGAGCTGAAAGGCAGTATTTCTTTGGTTCTCAAAAAGGGACAGTAGCAACAACGGCTGATGTTGGCTGCAAGCAAAAGCACAATAAATAAAATAAATAGGAAAACAACATAGTAAGGTGATGCCAAGCATCCAAGATCCAACTTTATGCCTACACATAATAGCAAAAAAAGGATTTCTATCTACATAAGTAAATAATGACTACTCGTCCTTTTGTTTAGCAGTACCTCACCCTCCGAACCAACACAAGATGGTTACATATTTGCCTTTTTCCTGAAACCATTTGCATTTGGGAAGCATTTAACCACCCCTAATCGGGGAGGAGCTGCAAGTTTTCATTTCTATACTTGCTAATTTCCAACATGTGTAATAGCCTACTAAACCAAATCATCCAAAAAAGTTAGATAATCTTCTCCGCTATGATTGTTGTACAATAAAGTCCATGGGGTAAATAGAAATAAAAGCACCCTGATCTCCTTCAATACCTAAATTGTAACTACTCAATTTGTTATCTTTTACTGGAACAAAATTACAGAAAAATCAAATCACATGACTAATAGATTAATCCTCCCCTGTCAGCCTTTTTGGATTTTCATCAAAGAACTTGTAGACACAGAGAAACAAAATCGGCACAAACAAAATGAGAAGCTCCGGGAGCAGAGGACTCAAAGAAAAGGAGAGGAATAAATCAGTAAGAAGAGAAGGGACCTCAAGTCAAACTGTGACCGGGCGAACTCTCGGCTACGTTGGCTGATCGAGCCTCTCCTGTTGAGCACCTACGACGAGGAAGAGGAGTTACTAACAAATTGTTGAACTTCCTCAGAGGTAACCAAGGGCGTTCTTTCCTTAATAATGTCCCCTGAGCCCGATAATCGAATATCTACAGTAGCCCCAAGTAAGTAAACACCTTTGCATGCAAGACGAGTATACCACTAACTTACCTGAGCAAATGATTTGTTTTAATACATGATTACAGATCAAACCAAAGAGATGATTCCACACTGAAATCATATAAGGTTCTTGCTTTTTCCAATATGCAAAGCCAGTTTCCATTCAAAATGGAACATCTGCAGGAGCATTTAATCAACAGTGACTTGAGCCACTGGTACATAGTTACCAAGAAAATGTCGACATACAATAGCGGGCAAGCTTCTTCGAGACGCAAATATGAAAAACTAGTATCTTTATCTGAAAGCAACCACACAGTTCCTTTGTCAGATGCAGTCAGTAGTCAAAGAAAAGAAATGGATGTTAAGAAATTAGAACTTCACACACACCTCCAATAGTGTTTTAGCCTGTGTAGGAGACAAGTATGCGTTTGCACCCAGGAATTTAAGCATTTGCCGAGATATCTTGTAATGCGGTTCCAGGCAATCCCGACCCTCTTCTTAACAAACACTAAGCTGCTGAAAGAAACCTGCAAAATCATCCAAACCAACAAAGATGATATTAGGACGAGACCCCTTGCATCACCTACCCTTATCCAAGATATACAGATAGACATACCTTGCATCTGGTCCTCGTAGAATCCATGGGGCGTGTTCTCCAGCTCCTGATTGCTTTCCTAGATCCTCTGCTCCTTCCCCTCCAGCGGCTGCACCAATCACAGCAGAACATCAGGGACAAGAACGCCCCAAACACCCCGAGCTCCATGCCCAGTGGGGGTGGAGGTAGAGGTGGCGCCTCTCATAGCGCAGAGGAGGCAACGACGCGGTGGCGCGGTGCCGGCGCCGCTCCGGACGATATCGATGTAGGGGGGGACAAGGCGGCGACCATGTGAGCAAGCAACGTTGCAGCACGGTGGTTGGGGAGCAGCAGTGGTGTGTAGTGCGGGAGCGAGGAGGCATGGGAGAGCAAGAGAGAGAAGGGGAGCAGGAGGCTGTGGCTGCCTCGATTCCTCTCAGATCGAGAGAGAGAGAGAGAGAGAGAGAGAGAGAGAGAGAGAGAGAGCGCACGGAGCAGCCACAGCTCGGCGTCGTCCATCCTGGGCAGGGGCGGCGGTGGCAGCGGCGAGAGGAACGGGGGTTGCTGCCTCACGGGGGGAGAGGGCTAGGTCTCTCCCTCACTGCCCGCTCGCTTCGCTCCTTCTTTTCTTGCTGCTCGCTAGCTTTTTTTCCTCAAGCGGGGCATTCGCTGTGCCTGGCCCACACTACAAGAAATATGTCAACTAGTGACCTTCGGTCAGTGACCCTGAAAGAATTGGTCATATCTCTACGACCATTTGAGACCAATTGGTCAAAAGCTGCTTCGGGGGCTCCAAACCCTCAACCATATCGACCATTTTGGCCACAAAGGTCATAATTTCCTTACACGAAATGGTCATAAAATAGATAGTTGTGGTCGGCGGCCTTATTTTGGCTGATTAGGACCTATCTAGATGGTCATATTGTTGTAAACATAGATGCATTAATGTGACTAGATTTCCACATCATCACTTTTGTCTACGTGTCCTATCTAGTTGTCATGACTGGACTGTCACATCATCATTTTCGCCTACGTGTCCTATCTAGTTGTCATTTTTTTTCTTACGTGTCACTTGATTTGAAGATTAAACTGACCTTGGGGCTACTACTTACACACGGGACCCACTAACATGTGCGACCCCGAGCTCCATGCCCAGTGGGGGTGGAGGTAGAGGTGGCGCCTCTCATAGCGCAGAGGAGGCCACGACGCGGTGGCGCGGTGCCGGTGCCGCTCCGGACGATATCGATGTAGGGGGGGACAAGGCGGCGACCAGGTGAGCAAGCAACGTTGCAGCACGGTGGTTGGGGAGCAGCAGTGGTGTGTACTGCGGGAGCGAGGAGGCATGGGAGAGCAAGAGAGAGAAGGGGAGCAGGAGGTTGTGGCTGCCTCGATTCCTCTCAGATCGAGAGAGAGAGAGAGAGAGCGCACGGGGCAGCCACAGCTCGGCGTCGTCCATCCTGGGCGGGGGCGGCGGCGGTAGCGGCGAGAGGAACGGGGGTTGCTGCCTCACGGGGGGAGAGGGCTAGGTCTCTCCCTCACTGCCCGCTCGCTTCGCTCCTTCTTTTCTTGTTGCTCGCTAGCTTTTTTTCCTCAAGCGGGGCATTCGCTGTGCCTGGCCCACACTACAAGAAATATGTCAACTAGTGACCTTCGGTCAGTGACCCTGAAAGAATTGGTCATAGATCTACGACCATTTGAGACCAATTGGTCAAAAGCTACTTCGGGGGCTCCAAACCCTCAACCATATCGACCATTTTGACCACAAAGGTCATAATTTCTTACACAAAATGGTCATAAAATAGATAGTTGTGGTCGGCGGCCTTATTTTAGCTGATTAGGACCTATCTAGATGGTCATATTGTTGTAAACATAGATGCATTAATGTGACTAGATTTCCACATCATCACTTTTGTCTACGTGTCCTATCTAGTTGTCATGACTGGACTGTCACATCATCATTTTCGCCTATGTGTCCTATCTAGTTGTCATTTTTTTTCTTACGTGTCACTTGATTTGAAGATTAAACTGACCTTGGGGCTACTACTTACACACGGGACCCACTAACATGTGCGACCTGCTAAATGACATGTGGGCCAAGCTGACACGTAGGACCAAGATCCAGCGCCATGGCGGCGATAAAATGCAATGACATGTGGGCCAAGCTAACACGTAGGACCAAGATCCAGCGCCATGGCGGCGATAAAATGCAACCAAAAGGCCCCACATCTAGATGGTCATATTGTTGTAAACATAGATGCATTAATGTGACTAGATTTCCACATCATCACTTTTGTCTACGTGTCCTATCTAGTTGTCATGACTGGACTGTCACATCATCATTTTCGCCTATGTGTCCTATCTAGTTGTCATTTTTTTTCTTACGTGTCACTTGATTTGAAGATTAAACTGACCTTGGGGCTACTACTTACACACGGGACCCACTAACATGTGCGACCTGCTAAATGACATGTGGGCCAAGCTGACACGTAGGACCAAGATCCAGCGCCATGGCGGCGATAAAATGCAATGACATGTGGGCCAAGCTAACACGTAGGACCGAGATCCAGCGCCATGGCGGCGATAAAATGCAACCAAAAGGCCCCACATCTAGATGGTCATATTGTTGTAAACATAGATGCATTAATGTGACTAGATTTCCACATCATCACTTTTGTCTACGTGTCCTATCTAGTTGTCATGACTGGACTGTCACATCATCATTTTCGCCTATGTGTCCTATCTAGTTGTCATTTTTTTTCTTACGTGTCACTTGATTTGAAGATTAAACTGACCTTGGGGCTACTACTTACACACGGGACCCACTAACATGTGCGACCTGCTAAATGACATGTGGGCCAAGCTGACACGTAGGACCAAGATCCAGCGCCATGGCGGCGATAAAATGCAATGACATGTGGGCCAAGCTAACACGTAGGACCGAGATCCAGCGCCATGGCGGCGATAAAATGCAACAAAAAGGCCCCCGGGGGTTCGAACCCGCGACCTGCCAATGTAGCGCATCGATCCTAGCCACCTGGCTACCACTTCACATGTAATGCAGGAGCGCACCGGCTGCTTTTAAACAAACTACGTCGCTGGGCCAGGACCTCGGTAAGTGGATGGAAATGGGCCGTAAGTCGGCCTGGAGAGCGAGCGCGCGCGCGCTGGCGCGCTGACGGCTACTCGTGGCTGTGGATTTGTTTTTTACTGTTTTCATTGCTACAAATTAAATTTGGCCTCCAAATTGACCGAGAGCAATTTTCAAAAAAATGAAAAATTAGTCATAGTCTTTATAGACCATTTGGAACCATTTTTTACAAAGAAAATACAAGCTTGCCCATGAGTATATATTCCTTTGATAGGGACTTTAGGGGACTTCGAATTGTGGGTTTGGGGGTTTTGTCTTTTTAAAAAATGGACCCGCATTACTAACTAGTGGACACGCCATGTGGGATCTGCCCTACTAACTAGTGTTAAAAATGATAATCAAATATTTGAAAAATGTTAAATGTGTATACAAAAAATGTTTACCATGTATTAAAAAATTATGAGAATAGAGAAAATGTGTCTCACATATACGGAAAATGTATACCAAAAAATATAATGTGTATGAAAAAAGTTGATCATCTATGTTAAAAAATGTTAATCTAGGCATTCGAAAAATATGTTAAACAATTTTTTTATTAAATGTAGACCATGTTTTAAAAACAATTAAGCTTGCATTTAAAAATGTTAAATATATATTCAAAATGGAGTGGTTCCATTTTACAACAATTATTTTCCATTGAAAGATAAATAATAGCTCATTTTCTAGAACATTTATTTTAATATTTTTCGTATTGCAAGTTGGTTATTTTTCTCGGAAACTAGGTCACATATAATGAAACAATATGAAGGTTTCTCATTTTTTTTATTTTTTATTTTAAAAAATTTCATGCCCGTTTTAAAATGCGGCCAAAACGGCTGGTAGGATCGTTTGTAGCTAGGGGTTAAATCCTGGAAAACTCTTGGTGTTTCTCTGAAGAAATAGCTATTTACGTACCTAGAAATTATTTTTGGAAAAAATTAAGAATAATATATAAGGCAGTTGTAGTTCAAATTTGACTCAGTTCCAACTAAATCGGCAGAAATTTGTCTTTTTCTCGAGAGGTGCATCAAAGCTTTAGACACGCAACCATTTGGTTCGCTTTTGCAACAAATATATGGTACGTCCTTCAAAAAAACTCATTTTGGACACTCAAAAAATGGAAAACGAATTTTTCATGTCTGTTTCAAAATGCGGTCAAAACAGCGGGCTTGACCGTTCCTAACTAGTGGTTGAATCGTGAAAAAAATTTGGTGTTTCAAAATACGGCCAGAAATAATTGCCGTATTACAAGTTTATTATTTTTCCTCGGAACTTGGCCACATATAATGACACAATGCGAAGGCCTCCCAATTTTTTGATTTTTTTAGAATTTTTTATGCCCGTTTGAAAATACGGCCAGAAATAATTGTTGTATTACAAGTTTATTATTTTTCCTGAAAACTTGGTCACACATAATGACACAATGCAAAGGTTTTCCAATTTTTTGATTTTTTTTGAAATTTTTATGCCCGTTTCAAAATGCGGTCAAAATGCCTGGCTTGACCATTCCTAACTAGTTGTTGAATCTTGAAACTTTTTTTGGTGTTTCTCTGATTAAATAGATACTTATGTACCTAGAAATGATTTTTGGAAAAAATAAAGAGCAAACTATGAGGTAGCTATAGTTCAAATTTGACCCGCTTCCAGCTGAATCGGCGGAAATTTGTCTTTTTCACCAGAGGTGGATCAAAACTTTTGACACCCAACCATTTTTTCAATTGTGAATTATATATGGCCTAGTATTTTATAAAATTTATTAGGTCCAATTTTGCAATAAATATATGGTAGGTCCTTCACAAAAAAACTCATTTTGGGCACTCAAAAAAATGAAAAATGGCTCTTTTGTGCAATGAAAGTGAAAACTCCCTTAGACAACATTGTTTGGAATTCCAAGATGCACCCTTGTGCACGATATGAGATTGTTTAAACAAACTATGACATGAATGTGGCCATAAGATTGATCATTTGGCTTGAAAGCCATGAATCTTCACACATGATAGGTCATTTCTGAGAATACTTTTTGAAAATAATTACCACATTACAAGTTTATTATTTTTTCTGTAAACTTGGTCACATATAATGACACAATGCGAAGGTTTTTCAATTTTTTGACTTTTTTTGAATTTTTTATGCCCGTTTCAAAATGCGGTCAAAACGGCAGGCTTGACCGTTCGTAGCTAGTGGTTGAATCTTGGAAAACTTTTGGTGTTTCTATGATAAAATAGATACTTATGGACCTAGAAATGATTTTTGGAAAAAATAAAGAGTAAACTATGAGGCAGCTGCAGTTCAAATTTGACCCGCTTCCAGCTGAATCGGCGGAAATTTGTCTTTTTCACGAGATGTGGATAAAAACTTGTGACACCCAACCATTTAGTCAATTGTGCATTAAATATGGCTTATTATTTTATAAAATTAATTTGGTCTAATTTTGGAACAATTATTTGGTAGGTCCTTCAAAAAACTCATTTTGGGCACTCGGGAAATGATTAAAAATAGCTAGAAAGATAAAAATGCATGCAAATTGGTGATCATCCAAAAAATGTGGTCTAACTTGAGAGAAATATTTAGTTGTGCCATTTTGCAAAATATTTTGATAGCTGCTTCACAAAATACCCATAGTTTTAGTACTTAGAAACTATTTAAAACCATAAATTTTCTAGGCCAATCAGGGGTCATCCAACGGATCACCCCCCTTAGCCGATTTGAACCGTCCGTTCTAGCTGATCTGACTGTCCACCTCTCATCAGCCCAATCCGAACCCTAGCCTCTCTCTTCCCCTCTCTCTTCCCCTCTCTGCCGCCTCTCTCTTTCCCCTTCTCCCCGATCCAGATCCAACCCAAGCGCCCTGTCCTCCGCCGCCCCCCCCGTCCCTTGCCATAAGCCACCCACCTTCAGATCCCTCCGCCCGCTCGCGCCTTTGCTCCCTCTCCACCTGCGGGGCCGCGCCCCTCGTGCTGCTCCCCGACGATGCGGGCTCGCCCGAGTGGCGGGCGACCGGCGGCGGCGACACCAACGTCGTCGCGAGGGGGCTGCGAGTGGCGGGCAACTCGCACCTCTTCCGTCTTCCTCCCCTTGGCCTCGATTCCCCAATCCACCAAACACCGCCGACCTCCTCTCCTCTCCCACCATCGACCTCCTCTCCCCAACCAGCCCCACCGAAGACTTCCGCGGTCTCCCCATCCCCGGCAACCTCCGCCCTCGACCCCGTCGCCCTGGCGGCCCCTAATCTCTCTTCCTTTCCATGGCGACTGGCGAGGGAGGATCCAGATCCACTCGAGCGTGACTGCGGCGGCCACGCACCACAGAGGAATCCTCCTCCTCCGACACCACCGCCTCCGCGCCCTCCTCCTTCAAGCCCCTAGTCCCCTGCTGCGTCCAGCCTCCACATACACCCCTCCTCGCGCCCGGCCGAAACCCTAGCCAGCGGGCGGCCATGGCGGACGAAGCTGCCGCACGCCAGAGGTAGAGCGCAGGCCTCTCTCCTCCAAGACCCCGACAATGGTATGAATCCCTCCTCCCCTTCTCTGTTTTTCCCCTCATTTCCTCATCTGATGCGTGTTTTTTCTGCGTGTTCATCTGTTGCCAAGGTGACTGCTCTCTTGCTTGGTGTGTGTGCAGTTTGGTACCATCCCGTGGGGAGGGCCAGGGACAAGCTGCTCTGATCCGGCGATATTCCTCAGTAATCATGTTCAATCATTGCCCTGCTTTTTAGTTTTTGTATTGTTAATGGTGATGGTACATGTATCTGATTGTTTCATTTCCTTAGCCCGGAGAAGAGCCTTGCCCCTTGGACCCCTGGATTGCAGTAGCTGACAAGAGCAAGTATGTGAATCTACAGACTCTCAAATTGCAGGAAAACCCTGAGGTTAGTATTAGGCTTCCTGCAGAACTGTTGAGTTGAAGTAGTCCACTTTTATGTGATGTTCACTGGCTAACTGCTAGCATGACAACAACCATCAATCATCCAGGATGTTCCAACTGGTGAGCTTCCAAGGAATGTGCTGCTTTCTGTAGACAGACATCTTGTTCAGACAATTGTTCCGGGGACTAGATTAACTATCGTTGGCATCTACAGTCTATTCCAAGCATCTGGGACAAACAAGTACGTTTTGGAACCAGAGTTTTTGTTGTTGTTATCTAGGCTGGTTACATGGCTGATGCTGCCGTATATTCATTTTGCAGCCAGAAAGGTGTTGTTGGAGTTAAATAGCCCTACATTAGAATTGTGGGGTTAGAGCAGTCTCGAGATGACAACACAAATGGCCCCTCACATTTCACACTTGATGAGGTAGTTTAATTTCTTCTGTTTTCATTAATCACCGGAGCTGCACTTTTTCCCTGTGATGTTAACTTCATTGTTGGGTTGCAGGAAATGGAATTCAAAGAATTTGCGCAGAGGCCGGATGCATATGCCAAGATTTGTTCAATGATTGGCCCTTCAATTTATGGTCATGGTGATGTCAAGAAAGCTATTGCGTGCCTCTTGTTTGGGGGATCAAAGAAGGTATTTGATCTTTTCAGCCTCTGATATGTTATATGTATTGCAAATTAAATTTTATTCTGTAGCTAATTGGGTGGTGCTCCCATGCTATTTAAACTGTTTTATACTACAGAGGCTACCAGATGGTGTCCGTTTGAGAGGGGACATTCATGCCTTGCTTTTGGGTGATCCATCCACAGCAAAATCCCAGGCAAGTGCTGTTTTAAGTTATCATGAGTCATGACATTTAGTTTGTTGGCAAATAACTTGATAATATATGTCATATCAGTCTTGTCAACTCCCTAGAGTTGAAATTTGTAAATGGTTAGTGATTTCACTTGCTGGAATATTTGGAAGGAGTGAAACGTAATATAGTTTGATACCTTTAACTAGCAAGTAGCTTTCAAGTCAGTCAACTTTCAGTGATAAGGTCCTGCTCTCCTTTGCTTTCCCCTTTTTTTAAGGCAAAGCAAAAGCTTTATAACTTAATGGTATGTGGGCATATCACCCATGGCACAATCAGCCACACGGGCTGGTACATCATCCTCCCACTCAATGTATAGGTTCGGATCATACAGGTGTCCCGCTGCTGCTAGCTCGTGGGCTACAGTGTTGGCGGCACGCCTACAAACAGAGATTACATGAAAAGAAAACCACAGTTTCAACTGGAATTTAGTGTCCTCTATCACTGCTGCATATGCTGACGAGTCCGCCTTCTGCATGTCAAGTGCTTCGAGTAGCAGTTGCGAGTCTGTCTGGAATTCCACTCGAGTGAGCCCCAGATCAGCAGCAAGCGAGACGGCCTGAGACATAGCAAAAGCTTCAGCTGCAAACGGATCATTGACATTTGCTTGACAGCCAGTGCGGGCACGGATGATTGTGCCATCTGCTGTTCTCGCCCCACGCCCCACCCCGCTTGGTTTGTCCCTGGAAGGAAAGAGCCGTCTATGTTGATCTTCACCATATCACCCGCAGGGGGGCTCCATTTTTCCAGTGCTTTCTTCAGTTGTTTGCCTAGAAACTCGATGTACTCTAGGACATTACTTCTGGTCCTCCTGGCAATCTCCTCGCCCGGTGCCGGCAGTTCTCCTTCCCTCAACTTGTTGCGGTTTGCCCACCAGAGCCACCAAAAAGTAAGGACGTGCATGCATTTTTTCTCATCCAGCCCCACAAATAATCCAGCATTGCATGCACGGACGTGATTCCTTCCAATTCCATTCTCTCTTTCTCCAAAGCCAGATCTCGCCACACCACCTTAACTAACCTGCGCTTGATGAACAAGTGGGCACCATCTTCCACTGCACGGCCACAAAAGAGACATGTCGTGTCCTCAATCGGGATCCCTCGCTTCTCAATGTTGGTTCTGAGCGGCAGTGATTCGTGTTTCATTCTCCACACAAACAGCTGGATGTTCTTTGGCACCGGGATTTTCCACAGCCTCTTCCATTGTTCGTCCGGGTGGTTCTCCAGGTTACCCACAGTGTCCGAGCTCATGCCGACCCCTCCGTCCTTTTTTTGCCATTCTGTTTGTATGTGAAGCTTGTACGCGCTCTTTACCGAGTGCCTCCCCTTGCTATCGTACTGCCAGGCTACAAAGTCCTGAACTCCCTCCCGCAAGGGAATTTGCAAAATGTGCCTCGCATCATCAGGCCAGAAGGTTTCGCGGACTAACCGCTCATCCCATGTTCCAGAAGCTGGGTCGATCAAGTCATTTACCCACTTTAGGATATTGTTGCCTTTCGGTGTGATGATCCGGCATGACCACGGCCGCGGGATCCATGGATCATCCCAGATCTTCACAGTAGAGCCATCCCCGATCCTCCAAATATATCCTTCCCTGATGAGGTCCCTTCCGGCTAGCAAACTACGCCAAGCGTACGATATTTCATCCTTAGGGGCAACATCAAGGATGTTACCTTTAGGGTAGTAACGGGCCTGAAGGTCGGACTCTGAATCAGTCGCCAAACTTGCTTCGACAGCATAGTTATATTGAAACCGTGCATGTCCCGAAAGCCTAGGCCCCCATGCGCCTTGCTCAAAGTTAGTTTTTGCCAAATGATCCAGTGTGTGGTATTTTCCTTGTCCTGTTGGCTCCACCAATAATTCCCGATCAAAGAGCTTATTTCCTTGCAAAACGTCTTGGTGAGGTCGAAACATGACATAGCAAAGGTGGGTATTGCTTGGGCCACTCCTTTAACTAAGGTGTCCTTGCCTGACTTTGCAATTAGCTTCTCTTTCCAGCGATATACCCGTCCCGCAATGCCCCCCTTCACATAAGCAAATGCCTTCCTTTTGGACTTACCTACATGCAGTGGAAGCCCTAGATATTTCTCGTTCCAGGATTCACTCTGAATCTACAAGGCTGTTTTGACCGCATCCTTATCCTCCTCACCTGTATTAGGGCTGAACATGAGCGCCGATTTTTCCAAGTTTATGCACTGTCCCGAACAGTTTTCATACAGGTCCAACACCTCTCTAAGCGCTGCCCCTTCCATCTGGTTCGCCTTCATCAGAAGAACAGAATCGTCAGCAAACAAAAGGTGGGAAATCAATGGTGCCGTCGGGCAAATTTTCACTCCTGAGATTCTTCCCTCCCGTTCAGCATCATGGAGGAGTGCACACAGGCCCTCACCACAGATCACAAATAGATATGGGGACACCGGGTCCCCTTGGCGTAAGCCTCGTGAAGGGCAAAACTGGTGTGACAGTTCCCCGTTCAGCTTGATCTGGTACCGGACCATGGTTACACAGTTCATAATCAGCTCCACCCACCTTGCTTGGAAACCCAGTTTATGCAACATCGCACGGAGGAACTCCCATTCCACTCTATCATAGGCTTTACTCATATCAGCTTTGACTGCTGTCACTCCCTCCTTCCCTTTCCTCTTGTTCATCAGGTAGTGTGAAATTTCATAGGCCACTAGGACGTTATCAGTGATCAACCGCCCTGGTACGAACACGCTCTGGTTTTCTGATATGAGCATTGGGAGGATCAACTTGAGCCTGTTAGCAATCACTTTCGAGACCAGCTTATAGACGACATTGCAAAGACTTATCGGTCGTAGATCCTTGATCCTGTTCGGGTTCTTGACTTTGGGGATGAGAACGACGGTGGTACCATTCCAGCCCAGTGGCATATTACCTCCATTCAAAACCGCAAGGACCTCCTCTACCACTCGATCGCCCATGAAGTGCGAGTGTTGCTTAAAGACCACCGAGGGCATGCCGTCTGGCCCTGGCGCTTTGAGATCGCCAATGTGGTCCAGTGCCGCTTTCACCTCCTCCCTGGTAAACTCCATATCAAGCATGTCACGCATTTGGCCCATAACTCTGGGCTCGACCTTCTCAATGGGCTCATTTACTCTATCCCCAGCACTGGAAGTAAACAATTCCTAAAAAAAAGAGCAAATGTAATTGTTAAGATCCTCCCCCTCCTTCACTACCGACCCGTCCTCCTTCTTCAACTCCTTCACCCGGTTTGCCTTCCTCCTGGCCGACGCATAGGCCATAAAGTAACGGGTATTTCTGTTGCCGTCTCTTAGCCAATCCACATGAGAACGATGCTTGGCCTTGGTGTTCTTCTTCTGCTTTAGATCCTCAACCACACACCTCAAACAACCCTCTTCTTTGATCTTTTCTTCCAAAACTGCAGCCTTCATACACCTCTCCAGCTCCTGTTTAGCCTTCTTTAACCTTCCATCAAGCTCTCCCGCCACATCCTTTGCCCATGTTTGCATTCTCCCAGGTACTCCTTTAAGTGCTCCACCCACACTAGCCTCCCCATCCCGCCAACATTCCTCCCAGGCTCCTTGTATCTCAGCACTACACCCCTCCTCCTTCAACCACCATGCCTCAAACCTGAATCCTCCATCATCTCCCGCCTTCCTAACTAGCTCCCCCTCTGTGTTGACAATCACTGTCCGGTGATCCGAGTGACGAGGATCACCATTTGTGACCGAAAAAGCCAGGAACATCTTGCACCATTTTGCAGTAGCCGTAGCCCGGTCCAACCGCTCGCAAATGTAATTCCGTAGCTCTTTACTGTGATTCCTCCAGGTAAATTTATCTCCCCTAAATCCGATATCACACAGATCACAGGCCTCCTAGGCTTCACGAAAATTGTTCATAAGTTGTTGCGGTCGAGTCCCCCCTCCAACCTTCTCATCACTTGATAGGATTTCATTAAAATCGCCAAGACATAACCAAGGTCGTCCGGTCTGATGCTGCTGTCCAAGTATTCGCATGGTCCTCCAAGTTTCCTGTTTACGCCCCGAAGCAGATTCCCCATAAACACCGGTCAACCTCCAAACCACCCCTCATCATCTGTGACATCCACATCTATATGCCTCCGTCCATAAGATCGCAGCGAAACTCCCACTCCCCTACGCCAGAACAAAGCAATCCCACGACTCCTTCCTTCTGGATTCCATGCAACCATGTGTGTCAAGCCCACCATCCACCTGAATTTCTCCATCTCTTTTTCTGTTAGTTTTGTCTCCGCCAAGAAAGCACGTCGGGCTCCTCCATTCTCCCCATCTCGACAAGACTACAAACTTTCGGGCCATTCCCGAGCCCCCGGCAGTTCCAAGCCGATGATTTTCATTGCGCCCGGCGGGGCTGCTCCGGCAGCCCGGCCGATATGCTAGTGTTTTTACGTTCTTGGCAGCAGTCAAACCTGCCTCCCCTTTCTCTGTGACTTCTCCCGCTTCCAATCGCCCCTTCTTCGCCTCGGTCTCATGATCCTTGTATTCTTCCTGACTCCTCTTCTGCCCCAAAACCGTGTGAAGCGGCTGTTTCTCCGCCCCACCCTTTTCCTCCCTTCGGACCTTTCTATAACATTTAAGATCATTGCCCTTCTTATTGCCTCCCTGCTCTGGACTCCCTTTCTTGCTAACTGGCACCCGGTGGCTTCCCTCCTTCTCCCTTCCCTGCACGCCCTCATCATCGCGGGTGTTAGCCGTGCCTAGCATGCTGGTCCTGTTCTCCTCTCCATCTACTTCCCTTCGAACCAACTCTCCCTGGCCACTCGTTTCCTCCGCAGCTACCGATCCCTCCTTGCCACCCATGTCAAGCCTTTTGGGCATTCCTGTTCTGAGTTGATATGTGATCCTTTTCGGCGGGCTAGTAACCTCCTCTCCCTTCTCTGAGCCATCTTCCCTCCCTCCTTTCCTTCCATCTCCCTCTTTTTTCCATGATAGACTGTCACTTCCACTACCTGACCTACGACCTGAACGACTAAAGCCGTAGCTTCGCTGAGTATCACTGCCCCTATTCTTCCCCTTCTAACCCCAGTGGTCATCATTGCTGGCCCGTTTTCTACCTACATCCGCCTTTAACCAACTCCCAAACTATGATTTCTCTCCTTTTTGGAGTTTAATTGTGCAGTCCTTCTCACCATGGCCAATCAAACCACAAGTATAGCAGAAATCCGGCATGAACTCGTATTTGAAGCGACACCATTGTCCCTCCTCTACTTCCTCAACCGCATTATCAATAGCCATCTTCTTCTTCTGTTTCTGCTTGTGTTGATCATCCTCCTCCACCTCTAGCATGAAACCCCTCATGATGGGTTTCTCAATATCCATCCTCACCTTGACTCGCAGAAACTTCCCTATGGCTCTTCCATCCGCTCCTGCATCCGCCTCTACAAATTTACCAATGGTATTCCCTATATCTTCTGCCGCTTCCTCATTCATCATGCCCAGCGGCAGACTGAAAATATGCACCCAGCTGGGTATGTCATTAAACTCATAGTCCTCAATACGTTTGCCTGGATCATAGTTCTCCACCACCATCAACTCCTTATCGAACATCCACGGCCGATCCTCCAAAGCCTTCCTCTTCCCCGACTCTTGCTTAAAAGTGAACATAAACACGTTGTCTCATACCTCCGTGCATTCGATCCCTTTTATTGGACACCAGACGCGCCCCAGGGAGAGTGAGATCGCATCAGGGTGAGCTGGTTTCTCAGACAACAGTTTGTCGATCGCTCGCGGATCGGTATTCTTCCCCTTCTCCTTCGCCGATCCGCGGATCTTGACTACCTTCTTCTCCTCCTCCGAAAGCTTGAGCCTACTCAACAACCTCCCTACTCCTTCCATCGCTCTTCCTCGGCACCCCCAAACAGCTGCCTAGGGTCTATGGTGTTTTACGACTGCGCGCCCTAGGAAACGCACAGAAGGTTTTCGAGGTGGGTGGATCGGGGACAAAGGCTCAAGCCAGATCGCAGCAAGGATCAACCAGGAACCCAGGCGAGGCACGTTCACAGATTGGATCGGGAGCCAGGAGGCCCAAACCCTAATCGCCTCCGTGATCTACGGAGCGATACGTGAACCGTCACCCTCCGGGACGGACCCTTCCTTTCCCTTTGCTGTTGCATGTGTCAGTATGTTATACTCTTATGCTTGAGTGCTCGACCTTTTCTTGTATGCATTAGGCAGGAGTGCGGCCCTTCCACTCTATAATGTCTACGCTTGCATGTTGGATTCATGTGAAACTCTAGTTTAGTTCATATAATTTGCCAAAATAATCGTTTCTGGTTTTTACACTTATAAAGACCTATGATGTCTGATTGAGTGACACACATTTCTACATTTGGACAGTTTCTGAAGTTTGTAGAGAAGACTGCACCAATTGCAGTCTATACCTTTGGAAAAGGTTCATCTGCAGCCGGTCTTACAGCATCTGTAACCCGGGATAGTAACTCGGTATGCTTTTCTAAATTGAATCACTTGTTCTGTTTACTCTGAAGTATTTATTCTGTGTGTAAAAGACTGTTCTTTTCCTGCACAGCGTGAGTTTTATTTGGAAGGAGGGGCCATGGTGCTGGCTGATGGTGGAGTAGTTTGTATTGATGAATTTGACAAAATGAGGCCTGAAGACAGGTAACGTTTAACTAGCCCTTTGTCTAAACTAGAATAAAACATTGTGTGCATGTTTATTTTGTACCCTCTTATAATCATTTAATCTGTTTTGTTATTCTTGTGTGGTTCCAAGCATCTGGGACAAACAAGTATGTTTTGGAACCAGAGTTTTTGTTGTTATCTAGGCTGGTTACATGGCTGATGCTGTCGTATATTCATTTTGCAGCAAGAAAGGTGTTGTTGGAGTTAAACAGCCCTACATTAGAATTGTGGGGTTAGAGCAGTCTCGAGATGACAACACAAATGGCCCCTCACATTTCACACTCGATGAGGTAGTTTAATTTCTTCTGTTTTCATTAATCATGGGAGCTGGACTTTTTCCTTGTGATGTTAACTTTATTGTTGTGTTGTAGGAAATGGAATTCAAAGAATTTGCGCAGAGGCCGGATGCATATGCCAAGATTTGTTCAATGATTGGCCCTTCTATTTATGGTCATGTTGATGCCCATCTCTTTACTGTTTGTTAGATCTATTCTGCTGGTGCTTAAAATTTGACATGCCTGGATTCTAAAACTCGTTCTTACAATTTTCATTTCTATGATCAATTTAGAGAGTTGCACATGTCAGTATATTATATACCCAAAAAAATCCTAGCTAGTGAGAACATTTTAGTCACTCCATGAACGCATAGTGGTTAGTGTTAGTCATACTATTTATGTACATGACATTTGCAGTCAATTCTTGATTATAAGTGATTGGATCCCTCATTGGCTACTATTTGATGTTCTGTACCTATTCTTATTCTTATATGTTCATTCTTATTTTTTGCACAGGAGAAGTGCGAATCCATGTCCGAAGTTGTGAAGCATATCAGCAAAGAGTAGCATATTATGTGTTGTAGTTGTAGGCAGTAGTAGGCATACCTGGGTTGTAATATTCTGTAACTATTATAATAAATTAATGTAGTATTGTTTTGGACCAATTTCATTTCCTCTCTCGTCTGTTCGAAACAATGATTGTGTATGTGATTTGAATACCCGTGAAATGGAAACCTGACAAGTTGGGTCCCGCTGCAAAATAAAATGGTTGTTTGACAAATTTCGAAATTTCTAATGAGTGGGACCAATTTTGAGCTAAGCATGACAAGTGGGACCCGCTGCAAAATAAAATGGCTGAAAATAGAAAATCAGTAGACTATAAAAGGCTGCATTCTAGAATATAAAAGGCCAAATTGTTGGGCCAGGCCCATGTAGCTAGCGAAAATTCATAAAAAAAATATACTGTAAAAAGGCCGAATTGTTGGGCTAGGCCCATGTAGAAAACCGAATTGGGCCAGGCTGAATCTTGTGCCACATCAGCTTGCCACGCTGGATGCCTACGTGGACTGGGGAGGTTGCTAGTGACCAAAACACCACAATAGACATATTTTGGTCATAAATGTCCACGGCCATTCCAGAAGAAAGGTCGTTATAGTCAGTTTACGACCGCCAGCTTTTGACCTTCTGTTTTTGGTCACAAAAAGGTCACAAATGAAAAACCATGACCTTTCAGTGACCAATAGTGGTGGTCACAAGTTGACATATTTCTTGTAGTGCCACGACCACAGGGTCCATCCGTCAGCGACAGAGGCTAGGCAGGGCGTTGGGTGAAAACGGACACAAGTTGGAAGTGTTGGCCGCGCGGATGGCCCGAGAAGTGCCGCTAGTCTATCATCCTTTATATGTTTAAAGTAAGTAAACACCTTTGCATGCAAGACGAGTATACCACTAACTTACCTGAGCAAATGATTTGTTTTAATACATGATTACAGATCAAACCAAAGAGATGATTCCACACTGAAATCATATAAGGTTCTTGCTTTTTCCAATATGCAAAGCCAATTTCCATTCAAAATGGAACATCTGCAGGAGCATTTAATCAACAGTGACTTGAGCCACTGGTACATAGTTACCAAGAAAATGTCAACATACAATAGCGGGCAAGCTTCTTTGAGATGCAAATATGAAAAACCAGTATCCTTATCTAAAAGCAACCACACAGTTCCTTTGTCAGATGCAGTCAGTGGTTAAAGAAAAGAAATGGATGTTAGGAAATTAGAACTGCACACACACCTCCAATAGTGTTTTAGCCTGTGTAGGAGACAAGTATGCATTTGCACCCATGAATTTAAGCATTTGCCGAGATATCTTGTAATGCGGTTCCAGGCAATCCCGACCCTCTTCTTAACAACACCAAGCTACCGAAAGAAACTTGCAAAATCATCCAAACCAACAAAGATGATATTAAGACAAGACCCCTTGCATCACCTACCCTTATCCAAGCTATACAGATAGACATACCTTGCATCTGGTCCTCGTAGAAGCCATGGGACGTGTTCTCCGGCTCCTGATTGCTTTGCTAGATCCTCTGCTCTTTCCCCTACAGCGGCTGCACCAATCACAGCAGAACATCAGGGACAAGAACGCCCCAAACACCCCGAGCTCCATGCCCAGTGGGGGTGGAGGTAGAGGTGGCACCTCTCATGGCGCAGAGGAGGCAACGACGCTGTGGCGCGGTGCCGGCGCCGCTCCAGATGATATCGATGTAGGGGGGTACAAGGCGGCGACCAGGCGAGATGTAGGGGGGACAAGGCGGCGACCAGGCGAGCAAGCAACGTTGCAGCATAGTGGTTGGGGAGCAGCAGCGGCGTGTACTGTGGGAGTACTGCGGGAGCGAGGAGGCATGGGAGAGGAGAGAGAGAAGGGGAGCAGGAGGCTATGGCTACCTCGGTTCCTCTCAGAGAGAGAGAGAGAGAGAGAGAGAGAGAGAGAGAGAGAGAGAGAGAGAGAGAGAGAGAGCACGGGGCAGCCACAGCTCGGCGTCATCCATCCTGGGCGGGGGCGGTGGCGGCAGCGGCGAGAGGAACGGGGGTTGCTGCCTCGCGGGGGGAGAGGGCTAGGTCTCTCCCTTGCTGCCCGCTCGCTTCGCTCCTTCTTTTCTTGCTGCTCGCTAGCTTTTTTTCCCTCAAGCGGGGCGTTCGCTGTGCCTGGCCCACGACCACAGGGTCCATCCGTCAGCGACAGAGGCTAGGCAGGGCGTTGGGTGAAAACGGACACAAGTTGGAAGTGTTGGCCGCATGGATGGCCCGAGAAGTGCCGCTAGTCTATCATCCTTTATATGTTTAAAGTAAGTAAACACCTCTGCATGCAAGACGAGTATACCACTAACTTACCTGAGCAAATGATTTGTTTTAATACATGATTACAGATCAAACCAAAGAGATGATTCCACACTGAAATCATATAAGGTTCTTGCTTTTTCCAATATGCAAAGCCAGTTTCCATTCAAAATGGAACATCTGCAGGAGCATTTAATCAACAGTGACTTGAGCCACTGGTACATAGTTACCAAGAAAATGTCGACATACAATAGCGGGCAAGCTTCTTTGAGATGCAAATATGAAAAACCAGTATCCTTATCTGAAAGCACCCACACAGTTCCTTTGTCAGATGCAGTCAGTGGTCAAAGAAAAGAAATGGATGTTAAGAAATTAGAACTGCACACACACCTCCAATAGTGTTTTAGCCTGTGTAGGAGACAAGTATGCGTTTGCACCCATGAATTTAAGCATTTGCCGAGATACCTTGTAATGCGGTTCCAGGCAATCCTGACCCTCTTCTTAACAACACCAAGCTGCTGAAAGAAACCTGCAAAATCATCCAAACCAACAAAGATGATATTAGGACGAGACCCCTTGCATCACCTACCCTTATCCAAGCTATACAGATGGACATACCTTGCATCTGGTCCTCGTAGAAGCCATGGGGCGTGTTCTCCGACTCTTGATTGCTTTCCTAGATCCTCTGCTCTTTCCCCTCTAGCGGCTGCACCAATCACAGCAGAACATCAGGGACAAGAACGCCCCAAACACCCTGAGCTCCATGCCCAGTGGGGGTGGAGGTAGAGGTGGCGCCTCTCATGGCGCAGAGGAGGCAACGACGCGGTGGCGCGATGCCGGCGCCGCTCCAGACGATATCGATGTAGGGGGGGACAAGGCGGCGACCAGGCGAGATGTAGGGGGGGGGACAAGGCGGCGACCAGGCGAGCAAGCAACGTTGCAGCACTGTGGTTGGGGAGCAGCAGCGGCGTGTACCGCAGGAGTACTGCGGGAGAGAGGAGGCATGGGAGAGCGAGAGAGAGAAGGGGAGCAGGAGGCTGTGGCTGCCTCGGTTCCTCTCAGAGAGAGAGAGAGAGTGCACGGGGCAGCCACAGCTCGGCGTCGTCCATCCCTACAGCTCGGCGTAGTCTATCATCCTTTATATGTTTAATATGTCCGCCCAGCTCACCACCATCCTATACCGGTCTGCGTGCAAGTACTACCTCAACGTCAAGCCGTGAGCCACCACAGCCGGCGCAAGCTAGTTTTATCTATGTTTTTAGTTTACCTATGTTGATGATCTCCACGGGAACAAAACTATGTTTAAGTTTTTAAATTTATAGTATGGTTTGCAAGATTTGTTTTGTGCTGGGGTTTAAGTGCCCGCAAAATCATTTTAGGGTGAACCGTAAAACGATTTTACGGGTCAGAATTTGGCACATCTGCTAGAGTTGCTCTAAATAGATGCACAATGGCACGGTGCTCCCCAAGACACAACGTCCAAGGGTGCCACCTCCCCTCTGGACCAGCAAGGTTTGCAGAGATCAAACAAGGAGGAACAAGAAAACAGGCAAACAATTCATAACACAACAAGTTATGCACGAAGCCAGAAAAGACATGCCAAGCGAGTACTAACCAGTCCATGAACCAAAAGTGCAACAGAAATTACAAGATACCATAAAACCAAGTCCAGCTAGATGGTCTAGAGTTGACAAGTTACATGATCCGAACTCTACACTATTCCTTTGTTCGGTAGAATTGGCATCAGATGCACACACACCAAAACGGCGGAAACCTTGTCACAGCACATACTTGCGCCTTCCATTTCTGAATAGTCAAGAGATGGTAAATCCATCGACAATCCAGATTATCTCACTTCACACCCTTACAAAAAACCGAATCCTGTACACAAATGAAAAGATAAGTCTGATGTGTCTGCAGAAGTACGAAATGCAAGGTTACTTGTGACAATGAAAATGAAGATACTGGAACAATTTGGAATATATCAGCATGTGAAGATACTGTAGACATTTGAGTTACTGTTCAGAACTAATATGTCAGCATATGAAGATACTGTATCGCTGCCTAGAATGCACCGATACGGATACGTGTATCAGTATTGGGCCGATACCTCCTCATTTTTGAAAAGTGACAATACGGGGATACATTTGACTAATTTTAAATAAATAATGACAAATGGTTCTTTAATATGAAGTATGACCAGCAATTTAACTTGATGTTCTGATTTTTTCCTAAACATGGCCAAGGTGTAGATTTCATAGAAATATTATGCAGAAGAATACCAATACAGAGATGTTTGTAGTGCAGGGAGGGTAGCTGCCCATTAGATAGAAATTTATATGAGAGAGGGAGAGGGGGTTGGAGCAAGAGCACCGGATTACGCATCACCAGCTTGCTGCCGGCGAGCTACTGCTCGATCCTGAGGCTGGAGGTGGGGAGCATTCCCGAAAGCTGCTCCTGCATCCTGCTGGAGGGGAAGTCAGGGAGGCGAGTCAGATGAGGACTGAAGAGCGGGAGCTGCCGCCGGTGAGTTGCTGCTGCCTGCTGTTGAGAGGAAAAGGCGCCGAGTAGGTGAAGAGGATGTGAGGAATGAGGAGCAGGAATCCTCCCAAGCTTGCCCGTAGCTTGCCGCCAAGTTCGGCGCCCGCCCGCGGCCGCAGATTGAGCCGCCGTCTAGATCAGGAGGGCGGGAGGGAATGAGATCAGGGATGGGTTTCGGTACAGGTAGGGTTGAGACATACATGTGAGTTAGTGCACTTTATTGGGCTTGGACGTATCGGGAGAGTACCCATGACTCCATGAGGTATGCCTCAAGTATCAGAATTAAAAATGTTTGTTTTTAATAGGCCGATACTCTCCTGATATGTAACGGGGACGTATCCAGGACGAAGCCATATCTGTATGGTATCCAATACGGATACATTTGTTTCCTAAAGTATCTGTGTATTCTAGATCACTACTCTACATTGATCTTCAGACATTTGTGCTATTGCCGAATAAAAGCAGAACTAATCAACAAATCCATATTGTGTTTCATTACTGTTCTGGCAACACATATATTGAATATCCTTTGCCAACAAAAAGGGTTATATTGGTTTCATTTCTAAGCCTGGCCAAACTTGGTCCAGATATCATATCATAAAACAATTTGGAATCCCCAAAATAGTTCTTTGTTCATAATTCTTCAGTTTTTTTTTATTTACAGCCTGCTTTCTTAGTTTCTTTCCCACATATGAAAGCTAATTTAAGAACATAGAGATCATGTCAAGAGTCATTAGTTAGCTTACGTATATTAAATGTAGACAAGAGCTTCAAGACTTTGAGAATCTTCTCGTCGACCACATTACACTTGATTTCAACCATGTTAAGGTGCTCTGATATTGCAGACGGACCCTCCATTGGACTGTACCTTCCTTTCATTTCCACTTCATGATCTGGTCCCTATGGTAAGAAAAAGCATTGAACCAATGTTCAATATAGATAGCTGATAATAACGTTTAACACTACAACAGTTGTCCATTTAGAAGATTTATGTACCTTGGAGAAAAGTTTAAGAGAGAGCTTCTCTAGAACTGGTGAATTTTGCAGAATGCAAGCTAGTGGATCCAAGTCAGGAGCCTCCCACCAGTACACACTGAGTGATAAAGTCTTTAACTTACTAAATGTAGGGCAGCAATTCATCAAATCTCTTGCGAAAATGAACTGGAAAGAAAAATACAAGAAGTAATTAAATCAAGTAATCCTTACTAAGAATGGGAGATGCTGATCTAAGACCCACAATCTGTTTGTGATGCATATGTAATCTGTTTATCTCTGATTCTCTAGAAACAATGTAGATAATGGAACACAAAAAAGGGATAACACAAATGAAAAGAGTTAAAGATGAGTGTCACACCTTTCCAAAATAAGATATCAGTGCAAGATGTTTAGCACTTGAGATCCCACCCATAAGCACGCAATCGATGCGGCCATCGTTTTTTGATAGACAATTCCACATCCGTTCTTATTACCTCAACAGAAGATACTCAAACAGACACCTTCGCAGCCCATGCCAAGATTCACACATGCAGTCTGTAGCAACGGCATGTTTTCAAGAAAAGGGGTTTTACCCAAAAAGCGATCTAGTTTCAAAGAGACAAGGCCTGGAGTAGAAACGTTAAGCCGGCAATCCAGATCACAGCCGCAACTAGTGATGCTCAAATGCTTTAGGGAAAGAGATGATATCTTACAACCATTGATTTTGCAAACACCCATCTTCAGATTCTCCAATGCTGGACAGCTAGCAAAATCAAGAAAGCTCTTTTGTAGGATTAGACCATGAAGGTGCAATGTTTTCAGGTGCCGAGACACAAGAGGCAGGCCGTCTAGGGTGAAGTATTCTTCCCCAAGGATATGAAGGGTGAGCACCCGAACTTTGCAAATCAGAGCGAAACGGGTCCATAGGCTCACATAGGATTCGCCTTCGTAGTAACAGTGGAATTTCATCTCAACACTTTCTAGGTCGGTGCGCTCGCGCAGCATCAGCAGATGTTCGACGAACTTCCGGAGGTCTTGGAATGAGATATCCTCATCATCGTCAAGGACAAGGTCTAGGATACGCAGGCCTGTGGTGGACTTCCAAAGGTGGCGCCAGCGCCGGGCGAGCACGCAAGTCCGAACGGACTCCTGCGCTGGGAGGAAGGAGAGCACGTGCTGGAGGAGATTGTCCGGGAGGTCGTGGACGGTGGTGCTCACCGTCTCCGGCGGCGCACTCTTGCGCTTCTTCTTGGGAGCCATGCGTCGTCGGCGCTACGAGGCAAGAAAGTATCAGACGCCGCGAGGGTAGAGAGAATGGGATGAGGTGGGCAGATGGATTTCTCGCCTTCCGGCGGACGCGCCTCACCTGGCCGGTAAGTCGCCGCCGCCGCCGCCGCCGCCACGAGAACCGGAAGATGGGCGGATGATACGGTCCTAGGTAACTATCACTCGATTCTCAACTCCGGAACACCAGATCCATCCAGGATACAAATTGGAGTAGCTAGGGTTTCAGCAAGAAGAAGGGGGGATTGGGGAACAGAGCCAGGAGGTGGAAGAGGAACTCGCCCAGCGGTGCCGATAAATGTGATCCCACGATGCCCTCCACACACGCACACACGCCCAAGTAGCCACCTCACTGACTCTGAGTCCAGTATTCTCCACGGACGCGAGGATTGGGCTTGGCCTTCCTCTTGGGCCGGGCTGCCCGGCATGCCCGTTGACCTGGTCGCTCCCGTGACGTTGATTCGGCTTGTCCCCGAGCCAACGCCCTTGAAAATCTTGACTTGAGTGGCACCTTGTCTTCCGAGGTGGCGAGCGACACGGGGAAGGGTGTGGCTATGCCTCACTCGATGAAGATTTAACCAAGTTTTATTTTTTTTATTTTCAGAAAAATTTCCAATCTATTCATCTTCAATCATGATAATACAACGAATACCAGAAATAAAAATTACATTCAGATTCGTAGACCACCTAACGACGACTACAAGCACCGAAGTGAGCCGAAGGCGCGCCACCGTCATCGCCCCTCCATCGCCGGAGCCGGACACAACTTGTTGTAGTACACAGTCAGGAAATCGTCGTGCTAAGGCCCCATAGGACCAGCACCCCAGAACAGCAACCGCCACCGATGAAAAATAACGTAGATCGGAAGGATCCAAACCGAAAACACACGAACGTAGACGAACAACGACGAGATCCGAGCAAATCCACCAAAGATAGATCTGCCGGAGACACACCTCCACACGCCCACCAACAATGCTAGACGCACCGCCGAAACGGGGGCTAGGCGGTGAGACCTTTATTCCATCTTCAGGGAGCCGCCGCCGTCTCGCCTTCCTGAGTAGGACACAAACCCTAACAAGATTGAAAAAACGACTAAAAACGGAGCCCTCCCGCCGGCCCTTGCCAGGATCCACCGCGCCTCCATGGCCCTAGGGCCACCGGAGACGAGGCGGACCTGCGCCGGCGCCGGCAAAAAGCACAAATTCTAACTTTCTTTCTTGGAGGAGAAGGAGAAGGAGATTTAACCAAAGTCTTAGTTAAGTGACATAACATGCAAGAAAGAGAAAAGGAAAAAAATAAAAATAATTTTTTGCATAAATCTCAACATAAAATCTCATATCATCGACTGAGACTTCGTAAGTCTCAGTCGAAGTCTCAGTCGAGTGAGACTTAGCAAGATTGCATGGGGAAACTTGATCAGTGGACCAACACCTACTTGACTTCCGTGTCAGCAACCTAACAGTACCTCACTCTTAATCTACTACTCTCACGCTCAAATCCGGGTAGCAATAGGTATGCAATCTCAGGATTACACATATTGGGGGAAAGGTGAGGAAGAGGAGAGAGCCGGCGTCGGGTTCGTGTCATGATCCACTAGATGAGTCCTCTATCTTTGCCAGCCAGGTAAATAGGTGGACAACGGAGAACTCACGCCCACTCGGGGCGAGCACTCTTGGGTTGGGCCTCCGTTGCCTTCTGGGCCAAGTGGGCTACAAGGCCATGGAAGCGTTGTCTGTTGGGGCTTGCATGCCAGTCGTGCTGACCCCCCCCCCCTGCGAAGAGGCTTGCCCCCAAGCCCCGACACTAGGGAATCTGGCTTGAAGCTCCATCTTGTTCTCCCAGGTGGTGTCGTTGCTGGCAGCGCGATCAAACAAGCGGATGAGGACCTGGTCAATTATGGAACCGTTCTTGCGTTTCTAGCGGCTGCGTAGCACGGCGCCCGGGATGACGTCGATCGACACTGGCAGCAGTGGTTCAACAACAGTGCCTGGAAGCAAGGTGCGGCCAAGTTGAGATACGTGGAAAACATGATGCACGTATTGTTCTGTCAGCTCCAGCTTTAATGTCACATCATTGATTTTGTCGATGATGTCCTCAGGGGTGTACTAGCTGAAGGTTAGATTGTGATTGGCACGCTTGGCGACAGACATTTGGATGTACGGTTGGAGCTTGAGGAAGACTTGGTCGCTAACGGAGAAGGCGCGATCGGACTGCTTCTTGTCTGCTTGTTGCTTTATGCACTTTCAGGCATGCTGCAGATGCTGCACTATCAGGCATGTTGCAGATGCTATTGGAGCAGAAGTTGAATGACCGCACGCTCGTCGAGCCAAGATTGCAGTGCTGGCACCATGCATGTTGAGGTAGCTGTGATCCCCCAGTGGCATGGCTCTCACCTGTACATGGCCTTGAATCCCGATGGCTCAATGCGTTGTTGAATTGTACCAGAACTGCGCGAGGGGGATCCAATGGCTCCAGCGCCACGGGCAAGCCTGGGTGAAGCATCGGTGGAATGTCTCCAGACACTGATCCACGTGTTCCGTTTGCTCGTCCATTTGGGGATGATTCGTTGTGCTCATCCGCAGCTCCGTGCCGGCGTATTTGAAGAGTTCTTGCCGGAAATGACTTGTGAAGACCGGATCCTCATAGGAGACAATGGCGTCAGGGAGGCTATGCAGGGGTAGATGTGCGTCATGTACAAAAGAGCAATCTTAAACGCATTATAAAGATGTGTGACTGGCAAAAAGTGTGTGAAATTGGTCAATTTATCGACTAAGACAAGGATGCAATTGGGTTGACTAAATGGGGCAGGCCATCGATGAAGTAGAACTTTTGCAGTAGCCGTTTCTTTTCTTCTTCTTTTCAGACTTTGGCACCAGGCATTTCTAATAGTAAATATTGGAAACTAAAGTAGGACCTTATGGATGCAGAATTGCAGAGTTACCTTTAGTCGGTGTTTAGTGCTTGTTCTGTACTCGTGAACATCTAAATAGTTAGTTGTGAATTGTTGACGAGTCCCTCTAGTGATACGGTGAAGGAGCAGAAAGGATTCCCTCCTTTTCTTTCCTAGAGGTGGCCCCGAGTGATCGAACCCACGAGAGGAAGTGCACATTTAAGACAAAGATTTATATCAAGCTTTGGAAGAGAATTAAATTTCAGTTTTTGGACCAGATCGAAATCAATTTGCACTACTGAACACTAATAAATAAAAATAGGCATGGGTTTGAGGACTTATTCTTACAATCATATATTTACGAACGAGATCATCATGATAGCGTTGCTCTAGAAGTCAGCATCAAGATGTAGTTGCAACATATCGGAGTGGGGGATGTGTCCAAATTACGTCTTGATCTGACCGACACATGTCCTGCATCAAGAGTCAGTTGTCCAACCAAAGACCATATCCGTCCGCGGGGTTGACTCGGTAATTAAGACAAATCAGACAAAAACATTGTGCATTTAATGACTACACCTCTTGTATCCCTAGAGATAGGATTCACGCTACAGTACTAAACCTTCCTGTCACTCGTGTTCAAAATAGCGTTTCACGGTCTCTCTACCCTTAGCCTCTCCGTGGGTCGATCTCTGTGATCGCGGGTACCTGCAGGGACAAAGATCGCAAACGAGACAAGAGACAACTACGATGCAATTTTATTTCACACGCACAAGACATCATAATACTTCCATCGATCCCTCCGACAAATACATAGGGTTGTAGGGCTACTCAATCCATAAAGATTAATTGATTGATAATATGTCTTAGAATAGTTGCTGGATGCGATACATGATTACAAAGTGTTGCTAACTTGGATGAAAGCTGTGGTGATGGTGGTGGAGATGGCTATGGTTTTGGACATGAAAAAAGGCGGTGGCTAGGGTTGTTGTGGATGACGAAGATAGAGGTCTGGGCGATGTTCTATTCCCCTTCTAGTGTTGGCCATTTTATAGAAGTTGTTGGGGTGGAACAGAAGGCTCCGCTCGTATGAGACGTCGTCTCGCGCTCTAGTGGCTTCCTACGCCTCCCACTTTGGATCTCCTTACCTACTCTTTACTCCTTTCCATAATATGTGCTTGATTTTGTTCATGTATATCCCCATTTCTTGTGGAAACAAAATAAAGATAGGATTTTGGAATCCTTTGCATCCATATTAGTCATTAGTAGCAATCCGTTGCATTCATTAGTCATTAGTCATGTATAGCCCCCCTTTAGTCCCGGTTGGTGCCACCAACCGGGACCAAAGGTCTCTTTTCAGCAGCCCAAAGGGCGGGAACATAGAGACCATTGGGCCCGGTTGGTGGCACCAACCGGGACTAAAGGGTGTCATTGGTCCCGGTTGGTGCCACGAACCGGGACCAAAGCCCACCTTTAGTCCCGGTTGGTGCCACCAACCGGAACCAAAGGCCTTGCGGTGCCCGCAGCCAAAAGTTTAGTCCCACCTCGCTAGTTGAGAGGGGCTCGGAGTGGTTTATAAGCCCCACTGCGGCTGCCCTCTCGAGCTCCTCTCAAATGCAGGCTTACGGGCCTAATCTCACGCTATGCTACCTGTGGGCCTTCTGCGGGCATGAATCCTGGCCCATGGTTGAGTTTCTAATCGTATTCAGGCCGTGGTGGCCCAATAGGTGGCGTTTTTTTATATATTTTTTTCATTTTTTTGTTTTGTTTTTTGCATTATTTATTTTCTTTTGTTTTTTGTTTCATTTTTTAAATTCTTTTTGCTTTTAGGTCAAAAAAGTATAAATTTTCTGTTAGTGCCATTAGTTTTCAAATTTGAATAGTTTAAATTTGAATTATTTGAAATTTGTGTGAATCACTAGTTTGTGATTAACTTTACTATAAAATAGATTTTGGAGTTTTTTCCTGCTGTTTAATATTACTGTGTTTTATCATTATATTCAAAAACAATTTTTGTTATTTTAGTTTCTAACAAAAAAAGTTTCTAGTAAAAAAAGTTCTTTATGAAAATTCTTTTTGCTTTTAGTGTTTTGAACAGAAAATACTTTGATAATTTTAGTTGCATAAATTTTATTTTATTATTTTTGCTATTAGAGTTTCATAAAATTTTCTAGTTCATTCTTTTTTATATGGACAATCTCTTTTGAAGTATCAAGGTTTCGGACGAAAACTCATCTGGTACAAAGGGATTTCATTATTTTGAACTTGTTTGAACTCCAGACTTTTTGTGTGTTCAAAATGCATCATTCAAATCCACATCATCAATTTTCAACCCTTTATGACTTCATTTGTTATTTTTCATGCATTTACTGATTTTTTTGAGCTACACGACCCTGAAATTGAAAAGCACTTCAAATGAACTCTGAAAAGGTTGGAAGTTGGCATGGTATCATCATTTCACCCACATAGCATGTGCTAAAAAGTTGAGAGGGTTACGGCCAAAACTGGATGCACTTCGTGTACAAAATGGACAATCTCTTTCGAAGTATCAGGGTTTCGAATGAAAACTCATTTGTTACAAAGGGATTTCATTATTTTGAACTTATTTGAACTCAAGACTTTTTGTGTGTTCAAAATGCACCATTCAAAGCCACATCATCAATTTTTAACCCTTTCTGGCTGCATTTGTTATTTTTCATGCATTTACTGATTTTTTTGAGCTATATGACCCTGAAATTCAAAAGCACTTCAAATGAACTCTGAAAAGGTTGAAAGTTGGCATGGTATCATCATTTCACCCATATAGCATGTGCTAAAAAGTTGAGAGGGTTACGACAAAAACTGGATGCACTTCATGTACAAAACGGACAATCTCTTTCGAAGTATCAGGGTGTCGGTGGAAACGACACCTATGGGATCACTGGAATCCCTACTACGGTCGGTGGGCGCGGGGTTGTGGAAAGAGCGGGTCTAAGAGCCAGCACAAAGATCGTTTACCCAAGTTCGGGCCGCGAGATGCATAATACCCTAGTCCTACTTTTGTGTATATCTGAGTGTTCTTGTGTTCTTGAACTAGCTACGGTGCGTGCGTAGTCCAAAAAGCCGAATCCCCCTCCAGTACGCCTCGGGCCTCCTTTTATTGGAAAAGAGGGGATGCCACAGTGGCACACAGGAGGTGGAAAGTGTACAGTAGCTGAGCTTATCGCCCGTCATTACGGGACAAAACGCATTAAATGCACCCCTTAGGTGTCCCCTTGCTTTATCGGGGACGGTAACGAGGCCTGTCCCGTCCGTCGCCGCCTCGCCTTGCTTCAACACGCGTCCTGTCCAATAAGGCGTGCATCGCCATGCAGGCTGGCAGGCTGCTGAGCTGGTGCGGTGGCAGTGTCTTCACGAAGATCTACATGCCACCACGCACGTGCTTGCTGAGTTAGTCCGGAGGCTGCACGTCGCCACGCAGGTGCTCGCCTGGCTGGCTGGGCTGGCAGCTGCATGGGAACGGCTGTGGAGTCTTGGCAGGTGCGGGCCTGGCCGCGGCCCTGCTGACGTTCTTGGCAAGGGTCTTGTCGGGGCCCTGACAAGGGTCTTGCTGTGGCATCACGGTCGTCCCCGGCAAGGATCTTGCCGGAGGTCTTGTGGATTTCCTAGGCAAGGATCTTGCCGAGGACTGTCGTCTTCTGGTCCTTATTTGATCTTGCGTGTTTTTATGATCTTCACGAAGATCTGCATGCCACCATGGAGGTGCCTCCTGAGCCTTGGTTCCAATGTGGTTGATGGAGTTGGAACCCTTGGGCTCAAGGGTGGCGCGCTCTGCTGGCGTTGGGCAAGTTGCCCCGGCAAGGCTCTTGTCGGGGCTGCGGAGGCTGTCCGAAAAGGGTCTTACCGGGGGAGCCTACCTTGCCCTCTCTGCTCCTTGTGTCTCTAGTCTTGGCGTTGCCTTGATTGTCTTGTGGCCTTGGCTTCCCTCTTCTGCCCTGCTAGGTGTGGCCGTGGGCGCGGCTCTGACTGCCCGTGCACAAGTAAAGGGCTACAAAGGAGAGCCCCTACTTTTGTACACCGACAGGAGCCCCTGGGCATGGGCCACACATAAGCGCGATGCGTTGTTAGGCTAGGCCCAGAATGATGCGCTGGCAGGCGGGGCGGATTTTTACCACAGTAACTCCTTCGTCCGCTGCGCTTCCCCACAACCCGCGTCGAACGCGCGACATGGAGGGTCGTGCGTGACGTGGGGGTCGTGCGCGGGGTGACCGAAGCATGCCTGCGTCATCCCGCAGTAAATAGTAAAGAGGCGGCTCGCGTGTCCCTTTAAGACTACAGGGCCGCTGCTCATTTACTTTCTCCGCCTTGGAACCGTCCTTCCGCGTTTCGTACTACGCCCGCCCCTTGCGCCACGTACGCTGCATGCACGGTGTGGCGTAGGTGACAGACGCATGGAATATGGGAAAGCGTGCATGGGCCGATACTCACGCGCCCTCGATTGGGCGGGGAGGGCGGTCGATGGCCTTGCCTGCTGCCACTTTTATGAGCTGGATCCGAGCGGGCTCTTCAGGGGCGCATGGCTAGTCCTTCGGCCTCCCTTTCCAAACTATAAAAAGGGGACTCAGGGGCAGGAGGAAAAGCATCTCCTCGCATCTCCCCTTCGTCTCCATTCTCCATCCATTGCTATGGCGAGAGGGCGCGCCAGTGCTCTGATGGCGGCGACGAGGGTCTCTGCTCGACAGCGTGCCCTTCCTTCCCAAGACCTTGTGGTGGCAGAGCCGGCCGCGATAGGAAGGGGGAGGGGGCGAGGCTGAGGCCACCGTGGTGTTCGGGGAAGAGGAGGACGGGGCGACGCACCGGCCTCGCCTCCGCCAGCGGCCCCTCCCCTAATAGAGGGCCATGTCGGAGATCATCCTTGCGAGTTTGTCATCAGGCTGCACTGGCCAGTGCATCGTCGTCTTTGTTTCCCTACTCCGTTCGCTCGGGAGATGGAGCTCGATCCGCCACAAGCTCTGAGGTTGCACATGAGGGGCTGCAGGAATGGCAGCATGCTGGTCGACGTCGACTTCCCCGCCCCTCACGTCATGTATCTTCGTCGCGGATGGAAGGCCTTCGCTCGTGCCCACAGTGTGTCGGAGGGGCTCGTTCTCCACTTCAAATTAATGGAGAACGACCTGCTCGCCGTCAAGGTCTTCGGGCACTTTGGAACTCGCCTAAGGTGTTGCGTGGAGAGCTCCTCCAATGATGAAGATTCCTCCTCAAGCAAGAGTGGCAAGGAGGACAATGACAGCAATGACAAGGGCATCAAGCGGGAGGATGATGGGTCCAACTAGGCGTCGTACCCGCCATCCCTAGGCGGCGCCGGCAGCAGCAGCATCTACACGTGGCCCTTCCTCCTGGCAAAGCAATTTGCCGGGGGTGGGGCCAGCTCCTTGAACTTTTTGTTGGAAATATGCCCTAGAGGCAATAATAAAATGGTTATTATTATATTTCCTTGTTCATGATAATTGTCTTTTGTTCATGCTATAATTGTATTGATGGGAAACCGTAATACATGTGTGAATACATAGACCACAACATGTCCCTAGTGAGCCTCTAGTTGACTAGCTCATTGATCAACATATGGTCATGGTTTCCTGACTATGGACATTGGATGTCATTGATAACGGGATCACATCATTAGGATAATGATGTGATGGACAAGACCCAATCCTAAGCATAACACAAGATCGTGTAGTTCATTTGCTAACCTTTTCTAATGTCAAGTATCATTTCCTTAGACCATGAGATCGCGCAACTCCCGGATACCGTAGGAGTGCTTTGGGTGTACCAAACGTCACAACGTAACTGGGTGGCTATAAAGGTGCACTGCAGGTATCTCCAAAAGTGTCTGTTGGGTTGGCACGAATCGAGACTGGGATTTGTCACTCCGTATGACGGAGAGGTATCTCTGGGCCCACTCGGTAATGCATCATCATAATGAGCTCAATGTGACTAAGTAGTTGGTCACGGGATCATGCATTACGGAACGAGTAAAGTGACTTGCCGGTAATGAGATTGAACGAGGTATTCGGATACCGACGATCGAATCTCGGTCAAGTAACGTACCGATTGACAAAGGGAATTGTATACGGGATTGCTTGAATCCTCGACATCATGGTTCATCCAATGAGATCATCATGGAACATGTGGGAGCCAACATGAGTATCCAGACCCCGCTGTTGGTTATTGGCCGGAGAGTTGTCTCGGTCATGTCTGCATGATTCCTGAACCCGTAGGGTCTACACACTTAAGGTTCGATGATGCTAGGGTTATAGGGAAGATTTGTGTGTGATTACCGAATGTTGTTTGGAGTCCCGGATGAGATCTCAGACGTCACGAGGAGTTCCAGAATGGTCCGGAGGTGAAGATTTATATATGGGAAGTCGTCATACGGTCACCGAAAATATTTTGGGGTATACCGGTATTGTACCGGGACCACCGGAGGGGTTCCGGGGGTCCACCGGGAGGGTCCACCTGCCCCGGAGGGCCCTATGGGCTGTATGTGGAAGGGAACCAGCCCCTAGGTGGGCTGGGTGCCTCCCCCTAGGGCCTATGCGCCTAGGGTTGGGGGGACCCTAAAGGGGGCGCCCCCCTTTGCTTGGGGGGCAAGCCCCCTCCCCCTTGGCCGCCCCCCCTCCAGATCTCATCTAGAGGGGCCGGCCCCCTCCCCCCTTCTCTCTATAAATAGAGGGGTGGAGGAAGGGCTGCAGCACCACATCCAAGGCACAACCCCTCCCCTCCCCAACACCTCTCCCCCTCCGCGTGAGCTTGGCGAAGCCTTGCCGGAGAACTGCCACTCCATCACCACCACGATATCGTGCTGCTGCTGGAGCCATCTTCCTCAACCTCTCCCTCCTCCTTGCTGGATCAAGGCGTGGGAGACGTCACCGGGCTGCACGTGTGTTGAATGCGGAGGTGCCATTGTTCGGCGCTTAGATCGGAACCCGCCGCGATCTGAATGGCTACGAGTACGACTCCTTCATCCACGTTCTTGCAACGCTTCCGTCTCGTGATCTTCAAGGGTATGAAGATGCACTCCCCTCTCTCCCGTTGCTAGTTACTCCATAGATGCGTAGAATTTTTTTAATTTCCGCAACGATCTCTAACATTGGCATCATGAGCTAGGTCTATGCGTAGTTTCTATGCACGAGTAGAACACAAGTTTGTTGTGGGCGTCGATTTGTCAATTTACTTGCCACTACTAGTCTTATCTTGTTTTGGCGGCATCGTGGGATGAAGCGGCCCGGACCGACCTTACATGTACGCTTACGTGAGACAGGTTCCACCGACTGACATGCACTAGTTGCATAAGGTGGCTAGCGGGTGTCTGTCTCTCCCACTTTAGTCAGACCGGATTCGATGAAAAGGGTCCTTATGAAGGGTAAATAGCAATTGGCATATCACGTTGTGGTTTTGGCGTAGGTAAGAAATGTTCTTGCTAGAAACCTATATCATCCACGTAAAAAACTTGCAACACCAATTAGAGGATGTCTAACTTGTTTTTGCAGCATATGCCGTGTGATGTGATATGGCCAAAAGGATGTGATGAATGAAATATATGTGATGTATGAGATTGATCATGTTCTTGTAATAGGAATCACGACTTGCATGTCGATGAGTATGACAACTGGCAGGAGCCATAGGAGTTGTCTTTAATTTATTGTATGACCTGCGTGTCATTGAATAACGCCATGTAATTACTTTACTTTATTGCTAAACCGTTAGCCATAGTAGTAGAAGTAATAGTTGGCGAGACAACTTCATGAAGACACGATGATGGAGATCATGATGATGGAGATCATGGTGTCATGCCGGTGACGATGATGATCATGGCGCCCCGAAGATGGAGATCAAAAGGAGCAAAATGATATTGGCCATATCATGTCACTATTTGATTGCATGTGATGTTTATCATGTTTTACATCTTATTTGCTTAGAATGACGGTAGCATAAATAAGATGATCCCTCATAAAATTTCAAGAAAGTGTTCCCCCTAACTATGCACCGTTGCGAAGGTTCGTTGCTTCAAAGCACCACGTGATGATCGGGTGTGATAGATTCGAACGTTCGCATATAACGGGTTTAAGCCAGATTTACACATGCAAAACACTTAGGTTGACTTGACGAGCCTAGCATGTACATACATGGCCTCGGAACACAAGAGACCGAAAGGTCGAACATGAGTTATATAGAAGATACGGTCAACATGAAGATGTTCACCGATGATGACTAGTTCGTCTCACGTGATGATCGGACACGACCTAGTTGACTCGGATCATGTATCACTTAGATGACTAGAGGGATGTCTATCTGAGTGGGAGTTCATTAAATAATTTGATTAGATGAACTTAATTGTCATGAACTTAGTCTAAAATCTTTGCAATATGTCTTGTTGAGCAAATGGCCACACTAATGTTGCCCTCAACTTCAACGCGTTCCTAGAGAAAACCAAGCTAAAAGACGATGGTAGCAACTATACGGAGTGGGTCCGAAACTTGAGGATCATCCTCAGAGCTGCCAAGAAAGCATATGTCCTAGATGCACCACTAGGTGAAGCACCCGTTTTCCCAGTGACTCAAGATGTTATGAACGTCTGGCAGTCACGTAGTGATGATTACTCCCTGGTTCAGTGCGGCATGCTCTACAGCTTAGAACCGGGGCTCCAAAAGCATTTTGAGCAGCACAGAGCATATGAAATGTTCCAAGAGCTGAAAATGGTTTTCCAAGCTCATGCCCGGGTCGAGAGATATGAAGTCTCCGACAAGTTCTACAATTGTAAGATGGAGGAGAATGGTTCTGGCAGCGAGCACATACTCAAAATGTCTGGGTTGCACAACCGCTTGTCTCAGCTGGGAGTTAATCTCCCGGATGACGCGGTCATTGACAGAATCCTTCAGTCGCTCCCACCTAGCTACAAGAGCTTTGTGCTGAACTACAATATGCAGGGGATGGTGAAAACCATTCCTGAGGTATTTTCAATGCTGAAATCAGCGGAGGTGGAGATCAAAAAGGAACATCAAGTGTTGATGGTCAATAAAACCACTAGTTTCAGCAAGGGTAAGAAGAACTTCAAGAAGGATGACAAGGGAGTTGCCGCGCCCGGTAAGCCAGTTGCCGGGAAGAAGCCAAAGCATGGACCCAAACCTGAGACTGAGTGCTTTTATTGCAAGGGAAACATACACTGGAAGCGGAACTGCCCCAAGTACTTAGCGGACAAAAAGGCCAGCAACACCAAAGGTATATGTGATATACATGTAATTGATGTGTACCTTACCAGTACTCGTAGTAGCTCTTGGGTATTTGATACCGGTGCGGTTGCTCATATTTGTAACTCAAAATAGGAGCTGCGGAATAAGCGGAGACTGGCGAAGGATGAGGTGATGATGCGCGTCGAGAGTGGTTCCAAGGTCGATGTGATCGCCGTCGGCACACTACCTCTACATTTACCTACGGGATTAGTTTTAAACCTCAATAATTGTTATTTAGTGCCAGCTTTGAGCATGAACATTGTATATGGATCTCGTTCAATACAAGATGGCTACTCATTTAAATACGAGAATAATGGTTGTTCTATTTATATGAGAGATATGTTTTATGGTCATGCCTCGGGTGTGATAGATTCTAACGTTCGCATACAACGGGTGTAAGCCAGATTTACACATGCAAAACACCTAGGTTGACTTGACAAGCCTAGCATGTACAGACATGGCCTCGGAACACAAGAGACCGAAAGGTCGAACATGAGTCATATAGAAGATACGATCAACATGAAGATGTTCACCGATGATGACTAGTTCGTCTCACGATGATGACTAGTTCGTCTCACGTGATGATCGGACACGACCTAGTTGACTCGGATCATGTATCACTTAAATGACTAGAGGGATGTCTATCTGATTGGGAGTTCATTATGAACTTAATTGTCATGAACTTAGTCTAAAATCTTTGCAATATGTCTTGTAGAGCAAATGACCACGCTAATGTTGCCCTCAACTTCAACACGTTCCTAGCGAAAACCAAGCTAAAAGACGATGCTAGCAACTATACGAACTGGGTCCGGAACTTGAGGATCATCTTCAGAGCTGCCAAGAAAGCATATGTCCTAGATGCACCACTAGGTGAAGCACCCATTTTCCTAGTGACTCAAGACGTTATGAACGCCTGGCACTCGCATAGTGATGATTACTCCCTGGTTCAGTGCGGCTTGCTCTACAGCTTAGAACCGGGGCTCCAAAAGCGCTTTGAGCAGCATAGAGCATATGAGATGTTCCAAGAGCTGAAAATGGTTTTCCAAGCTCATGCCCGGGTCGAGAGATATGAAGTCTCCGACAAGTTCTACAATTGTAAGATGGAGGAGAATGGTTCTAGCAGCGAGCACATACTCAAAATGTCTGGGTTGCACAACCGCTTGTCTTAGCTGGGAGTTAATCTCCCGGATGACGCGGTCATTGACAGAATCCTTTAGTCGCTCCCACCTAGCTACAAGAGCTTTGTGCTGAACTACAATATGCAAGGGATGGTGAAAACCATTCCTGAGGTATTTTCAATGCTGAAATCAGCGGAGGTGGAGATCAAAAAGGAACATCAAGTGTTGATGGTCAATAAAACCACTAGTTTCAGCAAGGGTAAGAAGAACTTCAAGAAGGATGGCAAGGGAGTTGCCGCGCCCGGTAAGCCAGTTGCCGGGAAGAAGCCAAAGCATGGACCCAAACCTGAGACTGAGTGCTTTTATTGCAAGGGAAACAGACACTGGAAGCGGAACTGCCCCAAGTACTTAGCGGACAAAAAGGCCAGCAACACCAAAGGTATATGTGATATACATGTAATTGAAGTGTACCTTACCAGTACTCATAGTAGCTCCTGGGTATTTGATACCGGTGCGGTTGCTCATATTTGTAACTCAAAATAGGAGCTGCGGAATAAGCGGAGACTGGCGAAGGACGAGGTGATGATGCGCGTCGAGAGTGGTTCCAAGGTCGATGTGATCGCCGTCGACACGCTACCTCTACATTTACCTACGGGATTAGTTTTAAACCTCAATTATTGTTATTTAGTGCCAGCTTTGAGCATGAACATTGTATATGGATCTCGTTTAATACAAGATGACTACTCATTTAAATACGATAATAATGGTTGTTCTATTTATATGTGAGATATGTTTTATGGTCATGCCCCGCTGGTCAATAGTTTATTCTTAACTAGCAGAGTGGCCCGCCCGATGTGCGGGCTAAACTTTTTAGATTTTTATCAATATAATACGGGCAACCTCTTTTTTTGTCAAGCCTTTTTTAAAGCAGCTACTTATATGATGTTGGTGTTCCCGATATTAACAATCCAGTATTATGTTCCTCTTCATTACAATATTTACAATCTAGTCTAATGGTCCTCTTCATTAAAATTCGATGAATCCTAGATAATGAACATTAATGGAAATATAGCATTTGTTACACAAATCTAATAATTCAGATTTAATTAAAGTGTCCTTTAACCCTATACCTCTATTTTCATAGGGAACTTCCGAGCTCCTGTCTCATCATTTAAAGGTATACCGGTTTAATTTGTTAAGATAAGGATGATTAACGATATAAATCCTGCATTTTTATAAAGTACAAATATGCGTCAAACTGGTACACTGATGGAATATGATATTAGAAAAGTGTTAATCTTATATTATTTTAATCATATTACATATATTTGATGATTAACTACAAAAATGAGTTTTGCATATACAAGAATGATTTGAGATTATTCCGCAAAAAATGATTTGAGATTTTCTTAAGTATTAGTTGATATATAAAGCACTTTTACTTTCATTTAATACTACTATTTTTTTGCAAGGGAATACTACTAATGCTTTAACTGTAGATAGGATTACGGATAAAGAGCAAAAGATTACTACATGCATAGGATACACAAATTTCTCTTGAGGACACCTAGCCACAGTTTATACAATGTGAATGCTAAAAATCTTACCCTAGCTATTGAAATACCATTATGTCGGTATATGCATCATTTGGAATGACATTTTTTAATCCAATAGTTCCAGATGGGGCAATAGGTAGTGTTTCCTCTTTACCATTGGATATATACATATAAATAAGTTTACAGTAACATATCTTAGTGGAAACCAGTCTATATGAATGAGTAGACTCGTAGAAGGCAGTGCAAAGGATATTCTAGGAATAATCGAATAAGCTAGCAATACTCAAACTACATCGCCGAAGGCATAACATGGGTAAACAAACTATTTCAGAAAACCGGCCATCGCCGGACATGGGATATTTGAGGGGTGTAACTTAAAGAAGTGAGTTTTACAATATGCAGTAGAATGAATTTTTATATGTGGCAAGTATAGATTGCTAAAATGTATAAGAATTGGACACTCAGTTTAGCATCAACGTGCTTACAATTAAATGTGACAACAAATCTTCAATTTTAGTTACGTTGTGGCTGTCCTATGCACACCATATAATTTTGTCACCTCACCCATATCAGTCAAGTGAATTCTCTGCACAGTAACCAATCTCCTGTAGAAGTTTTGTCACCTCACCTAGATATAAATGTGAGCGTTTGTCAGCACTATCAGGAGTACTACATAGTAAAATCATATGCCCATAATATTGACAAATACTTTTGAGTTTGTAAAGCTCCTACAAACCTTCCATAGTTTTTATGCAATTCTATTTGAAGCATAGCTTGGGAAACTTTTAATCATCACGCAGTGCTAATGATCTGTAAAATTGGACAAACTAATATATCAGGCTTATCACAAGTGTCATACATGCTGTAGAATCTAATTTCACTCATGTGATTCATAGACAGACCCGACACTTGTTTGGGTGTAAGAAAAAAACTGGGCTAAAAGACCACAATTAGTACAGATCATGTACTATTATTCCGCCCAAAAAGCATCTTGTACTCAAGTTATGGACGTCTAGGTTTTTTGATGTTTCTTTGAAAGGTGATGTATATATATGGTTGTAAAGACATGGAAGAACCCATATCAAATGTGCTCCTTCAAAAATTGTGTGTACAAATATGAAGTTTTCGACATTGTCTAGAAATTAGCTAGCAGCTGCATTAAAGGCAACAGAAATTTGGGGTGTACTATACTGGCAATACTGGCACACATCCATCGTCTAAATCCTTGATATTACCAATAAATAAGAGATTTGGGTCAGTATGTGCATTTGAGTTGTTTCTCATTCTGTGGCAGCACTGAAAAACTATACATTGTTCAAAGTACTATTTGTAAGAATAAAGCTAAGCAAATTTTGATCTAAAATAGAATCATCTAAAAATAAAGAGCTGCACTACTCAGATCATGCTTGGCGACGGAATTAAGGTAAATTCACCGTGACTTAACAGAAGTAAGTTAGTCCACAAGCATACATGTAGATGAAAATAATACTTACACCGTCTGCTTACCTAAATCCAAACTGATTACCCTGTTCTTTAATTTGTTCTCTGCTTGAAACTGAAACTGCACCAACTCATTCTATCAAGCTCCCTTAAACATTTCAAATATTTCGAATACCCGAACAAAATGTGCATATATACTATGGGAGTAAGATTCTAAGCTAGGACACCGCATGATTTATCACTATATTTTATCAGCTATACACACCAAGTAACTTGGACACACTAATATATCAGTTTGCAAACTTGTGAATCATGCGTATGCAATTAACAGATCATTAGCACTGATAAGCCTGATATATTAGTTGTGATAAGCCTATGTAGAAAAGTGTATGACACTTGTGAATGACATATTGTTGATCGGAAATGATGTAGAATTTTCTGAAAAGCATAAAGAAGTGTTTGAAAGGAGTTTTCCAAAGAAAGACCTTGGTGAAGCTGCTTACACATTCAGCATCAAGATCTATAGAGATGGATCAAGACGCTTGATAAGATTTTTCAATGAGTACATACCTTGACAAGATTTTGAAGTAGTTCAAAATGGAACAGTCAAAGAAAGAGTTCTTGCCTGTGACGCAAAGGTATGAAATTGAGTAAGACTCAAATCCCGACCACAGCAGAAAATAGAAAGAGAATGAAAGTCATTCCCTATGCATCAGTCATAGGTTCTATAAAAGTATGCCATGCTATGGACCAGACCTATTGTACCCCTCCTAGGGCGTCTACGAGGGTACGTGGACACACTGTCCCCTCTCGTTGCTATGCATCACCATGATCTTGCGTGTGCGTAGGAATTTTTTTGAAACTACTACGTTACCCAACAGTGGTATCCGAGCCTGGTTTTATGCGTAGATGTCATATGCACGAGTAGAACACAAGTGAGTTGTGGGCGATATAAGTCATACTGCTTACCAGCATGTCATACTTTGGTTCAGCGGCATTGTGAGATGAAGCGGCCCAGACCGACATTACCCGTACGCTTACGCGAGACTGGTTTCACCGCTATGAGCACTCGTTGCTTAAAGGTGACCGGCGGATGTCTGTTTCTCTCACTTTAGTTGAACCGAGTGTGGCTACGCCCGGTCCTTGCGAAGGTTAAAACAACACCAACTTGACAAACTATCGTTGTGGTTCTCATGTGTAGGTAAGAACGATTCTTGCTCAGCCCGTAGCAGCCACGTAAAATTTGCAACAACAAAGTAGAGGACGTCTAACTTGTTTTTGCAGGGCATGTTGTGATGTGATATGGTCAAGATGTGATGCTATATTTTATTGTATGAGATGATCATGTTTTGTAACCGAAGTTATCGGCAACTGGCAGGGGCCATATGTGTTGTCGCTTTATTGTATGAAATGCAAACGCCCTGTAATTGCTTTACTTTATCACTAAGCGGTAGCGATAGTCGTAGAAGCAATAGATGGCGTAATGACAATGATGCTACAATGGAGATCAAGGTGTCGCGCCGGTGACAATGGTAATCACGACGGTCCTTCGGAGATGGAGATCACAAGCACAAGATGATGATGGCCATATCATATCACTTATATTGATTGCATGTGATGTTTATCCTTTATGCATCTTATCTTGCTTTGATTGATGGTAGCATTTTAAGATGATCTCTCACTAAATTATCAAAAAGTGTTCTCCCTGAGTATGCACCGTTGCGAAAGTTCTTCGTGCTGAGACACCACGTGATGATCGGGTGTGATAGGCTCTATGTTCAAATACAATGGGTGCAAAACAGTTGCACACGCGGAATACTCAGGTTAAACTTGACGAGCCTAGCATATACAGATATGGCCTCGGAACACGGAGACCGAAAGGTCGAGGTGAATCATATAGTAGATATGATCAACATAGTGATGTTCACCATTGAAAACTACTCCATCTCACGTGATGATCGGACATGGTTTAGTTGATTTGGATCACGTGATCACTTAGATGACTAGAGAGATGTCTATCTAAGTGGGAGTTCTTTAGTAATATGATTAATTGAACTTAAATTTATCATGAACTTAGTCCTGGTAGTATTTTTCAAATTATGTTGTAGATCAATAGCTTGCGTTGTTGCTTTCATATGTTTATTTTGATATGTTCCTAGAGAAAATTGTGTTGAAAGATGTTAGTAGCAATGATGCGGATTGGATCCGTGATCTGAGGTTTATCCTCATTGCTGCACAGAAGAATTATGTTCTTAGTGCACCGCTAGGTGACAGACCTATTGCAGGAGCAGATGCAGACGTTATGAACGTTTGGCTAGTTCAATATGATGACTACTTGATAGTTTAGTGCACCATGCTTAACGGATTAGAATCGGGACTTCAAAGACGTTTTGAACGTCATGGACCATATGAGATGTTCCAGGAGTTGAAGGTAATATTTCAAGAAAATACCCGAGTTGATAGATATGAAGTCTCCAACAAGTTCTATGGCTAAAAGATGGAGGAGAATCGCTCAACTAGTGAGCATGTGCTCAGATTGTCTGGGTACTACAATCGCTTGAATCAAGTGGGAGTTAATCTTCCAGATAAGATAGTGATTGATAGAGTTCTCTAGTCACCATCACCAAGTTAGTAGAACTTTGTGATGAACTATAGTATGCAAGGGATGACGAAAACGATTCCCGAGCTCTTCATGATGTTGAAATCGACGAAGGTAGAAATCAAGAAAGAGCATCAAGTGTTGATGGTTGACAAGATCACTAGTTTCAAGAAAAAGGGCAAAGGGAAAGAAAGGGAACTTCAAGTATAATGATAAGCAAGTTGTCACTCCCACGAAGAATCCCAAAGCTGAACCAAAGCCTGAAACTGAGTGCTTACACTGCAAAGGAAATGGTCACTGGAAACGGAAATACCTTGAATATTTGGTGGATAAGAAGGATGGCAGAGTGAACAAGGGTATATTTGATATACAGGTTATTGATGTGTACCTTACTAGTGTTTATAGTAGCCCCTGAGTATTTGATACTTGTTCGGTTGCTAAAAATTAGTGACTCGAAACAGGAGTTACAGAATAAACAGCGACTAGTTGAGGGTGAAGTGACGATGTGTATTGGAAGTGGTTCCAAGATTGATATGATCATCATCGCACACTCCCTATACTTTCGGGATTAGTGTTAAACCTAAATAAATGTTATTTGGCATTTGCGTTGAACATGAATATGATTTGATCATGTTTATTGCGATATGGTTATTTATTTGAAGTCAAAGAATAATTGTTGTTCTGTTTACATGAATAAAACCTTCGATGGTCATACACCCAATGAAAATAGTTTGTTGGATCTCGATCGTAGTGATACACATATTAACAATATTGATGCCAAAAGATGCAAAGTTAATAATGATAGTGCAACTTATTTGTGGCACTGCCGTTTGGGTCATATTGGTGTAAAGCGCATGAAGAAACTCCATAAAGATGGATTTACGGAATCACTTGGTTATGAATCATTTGATGCTTGCGAACCGTGCCTTTTGGGCAAGATGACTAAAACTCCGTTCTCCGAAACAATGGAATGAGCTACAGACTTATTGGAAATAATACATACCGATGTATGCGATCCAGTGAGTGTTAAGGCTCGCGGTGTGTATCGTTATTTTCTGACCTTCACATATGATTTGAGCAGATATGGTATATCTATTTGATGAAACATAAGTCTGAAACATTTGAAAAGTTCAAAGAATTTCAGAGTGAAGTGGAAAATCATCGTAACAAGAAAAATAAATTTTCTATAATCTGACCGTGGAGACGAATATTTGAGTTACGAGTTTGGTCTTCATTTGAAACAATGTGAAATAGTTTTGCAACTCACGCCACCTGGAACACCACAATGTAATGGTGTGTCCGAACATCGTAAACGTACTTTAAAAGATATGGTGCGATCTATGATGTCTCTTATCGGTTTACCACTATCGTTTTGGGGTTATGCATTAGAGACAGTTGCATTCACGTTCAAATAGGGCACCATCTAAATCCGTTGAGACGACACCGTATGAACTATGGTTTAACAGTAAACCTAAGCTGTCGTTTCTTAAAGTTTGGAGTTGCGATGCTTATATGAAAAAGGTTTTCAACCTGATAAGCTCGAACCCAACTCGAAAAGTGCATCTTCATAGAATACCCAAAGGTAACTATTGGGTACACCTTCTATCACAGATCCGAAGGCAAGTTATTCGTTGTTAAGATGGAGCCTTTCTAGAGAAGAAGTTTCTCTCGAAAGAAGTGAGTGGGAGGAAAGTAGAACTTCATGAGGTAATTGTACCTTCTCCCTTATTGGAAAGTAGTTCATCACAGAAATCAGTTCTAGTGATTCCTACACCAATTAGTGAGGAAGTTAATGATGATGATCATGAAACTTCAGATCAAGTTGCTACCAAACCTCATAGGTCTTCCAGAGTAAGATCCGCACTAGAGTGGTACGGTAATCATGTTCTGGAAGTCATGTTACTAGACCATGATGAACCTATGAACTATGAGGAAGCGATGATGAGCCCAGATTCCGCGGAATGGCTTGAGGCCATAAAATCTGAGATATGATCCATGTATGAGAACAAAGTATGGACTTTGATTGACTTGCTCGATGATCAGCAATCCATGTTAAATAAATGGATCTTCAAGAGGAAGACAGAAGCTGATAGTAGTGTTACTATATACTAAGCTCGACTTGTTGCGAAAGGTTTTCGACAAGTTCAAGGTGTTGAATACAATGAGTTTTTCTCACTCGTATCGATGCTTAAAGTCTGTCCGAATCATGTTAGCAATTGCCACATTTTATGAAATCTGGCAAATGAATATCAAAACTACATTCCTTAATGGATTTATTAAAGAAGAGTTGTATATGATGCAACCAGAAGGTTTTTGTCAATCCTAAAGGTGCTAACAAATTGTGCAAGCTCCAGCGATCCATCAATGGACTGGTGCAAGCATCTCGGAGTTGGAATATACGCTTTGATGAGTTGATCAAAGCATATGGTTTTTATACAGACTTTTGGAAAGGTCTGTATTTACAAGAAAGTGAGTGGGAGCACTACAGCCTTTCTAATAAGTATATGTTAATGACATATTATTGATCGAAAATGATGTAGAGTTTTCTGGAAAGCATAAAGGAGTGTTTGAAAGGAGTTTTTCAAAGAAAGACCTCGGTGAAGCTGCTTACACATTGAGCATCAAGATCTATAGAGATAGATTAAGACGCTTGATAAGTTTTTTCAATGAGTACATACCTTGATAAGATTTTGAAATAGTTCAAAATGGAACAGTCAAAGAAGGAGTTCTTGCCTGTGTTGCAAGGTGTGAAATTGAGTAAGACTCAAATCCCGACCACGGCAGAAAATAGAAAGAGAATGAAAAGTCATTCCATATGCCTCAGTCAGAGGTTCTATAAAGTATTGTATGCTGTGTACCAGACCTATTGTATACCTTGCTCTGAGTTTGGCAAAAGAATACAATTTTGATCTAATAGTAGATCATTGGACATCGGTCAAGAATATCCTTAGTGAGGACCAAGGAGATGTTTCTCGATCATGGAGGTGATAAAAGAGTTCGTCACAAAAGTTACGTCGATACAAGTTTTGTCACTAATCCAGATGACTCTAAGTCTTAATCTGGATACATATTGAAAGTGGGAGCAATTAGCTAGAGTAGCTCCGTGCAAAGCATTGTAGATATAGAATATTTGCAAAATACATACGACTCTGTAATATGACAGACCCGTTGACTAAACTTCTCTCACGAGCAAAACATGATCATACCTTAGTACTCTTTGGGTGTTAATCACATAGCAATGTGAACTAGATTATTGACTCTAGTAAACCCTTTGGGTGTTGATCACATGACGATGTGAACTAGATTATTGACACTAGTAAACCCTTTGGGTGTTGATCACATGACGATGTGAACTATGGGTATTAATCACATACAGATGTGAATATTGGTGTTGAATCACATGCTGATGTGAACTAGATTATTGACTCTAGTGCAAGTGGGAGACTGAAGGAAATATGCCCTAGAGGTAATAATAAAGTTATTATTTATTTCCTTATATCATGATAAATGTTTATTATTCATGCTAGAATTGTATTAACCGGAAACATAATACATGTGTGAATACGTAGACAAACATAGTGTCACTAGTATGCCTCTACTTGACTAGCTCGTTTATCAAAGATGGTTATGTTTCCTAGCCATGGACAAAAGATTTGTCATTTGATTAACGGGATCACATCATTAGGATAATGATGTGATTGACTTGACCCATTCCATTAGCTTAGCACTTGATCGTTTAGTATGTTGCTATTGCTTTCTTCATGACTTATACATGTTCCTATGACTATGAGATTATGCAACTCCCGTTTATCGGAGGAACACTTTGTGTGCTACCAAACGTCACAACGTAACTGGGTGATTATAAAGGAGCTCTACAGGTATCTCCGAAGGTACATGTTGGGTTGGCGTATTTCGAGATTAGGATGTGTCACTCCGATTGTCGGAGAGGTATCTCTGGGCCCACTCGGTAATACACATCACTATAAGCCTTGCAAGCATTGCAACTATTAGTTAGTTGCGGGATGATGTATTACGGAACGGGTAAAGAGACTTGCCGTTAACGAGATTGAACTAGGTATTGAGATACCGACGATCAAATCTCGGGCAAGTAACATACCGATGACAAAGGGAACATCGTATGTTGTTATGCGGTTTGACCGATAAAGATCTTCGTAGAATATGTAGGAGCCAATATGAGCATCCATGTTCCGCTATTGGTTATTGACCGGAAACAGTTCTAGGTCATGTCTACATAGTTCTCGAACCCGTAGGGTCCGCACGCTTAACGTTATGATGACAGTTTTATTATGAGTTTATAAGTTTTGATGTACCGAAGGTTGTTTGGAGTCCTGGATGTGATCACGGACATGACGAGGAGTCTCAAAATGGTCGAGACATAAAGATTGATATATTGGACGACTATATTTGGACACCGGAAGTGTTCCGGGTGATTTCGGAGAAAGCCGGAGTGCCGGAGGGTTACCGGAACCCCCCGGGAACTAATGGGCCTTATTGGGCCCTAGTGGAGAAAGGAAGGGGGGGCGGCGCCCCCCTTGCCTTTCCCCTCTCCCACTCCTTCCTTCCCCCTCCTTCTTGGACTAGGAAAGGGAGGGGCAAACCTACTTGGAGTAGGTTTCCCCCTCCTAGGGCGCGCCACCCCCTTGGCCGGCCCCCTCCTCCTCCCCCCCTTTATATAAGGAGGAGGGGGGCACCTCTAGACACACAAGTTGATCTTCGTGATCGTTCCTTAGCCGTGTGCGGTGCCCCCCTCCACCATATTCCACCTCGGTCATATTGTTGCGGTGCTTAGGCTAAGCCCTGCATCGGTAGAACATCAGCATCGTCACCACGCCGTCGTGCTGACGGAACTCATCCCTGACACCCTGCTGGACCGGAGTCCGGGGATCGTCATCGAGCTGAATTTGTGTTGAACTCGGAGGTGCCGTACGTTCGGTTCTTGGATCGGTCGGATTGTGAAGACGTACGACTACATCAACCGCGTAAGTGAGAGAGACAGACACCCGCCGGTCACCTTTAAGCAACGAGTGCTTGTAGCGGTGAAACCAGTCTTGCGTAAGCGTATGCGTAATGTCGGTCCGAGCCGCTTCATCTCACAATGTCGTTGAACCAAAGAATGGCTATGCCCGGTCCTTGCGAAGGTTAAAACAGCACCAACTTGACAAACTATTGTTGTGGTTTTGATGCGTAGGTAAGAACGGTTCCTGCTAAGCCCGTAGCAGCCACATAAAATTTGCAACAACAAAGTAGAGGACGTCTAACTTGTTTTTGCAGGGCATGTTGTGATGTGATATGGTCAAGACATGATGCTATATTTTATTGTATGAGATGATCATGTTTTGTAACCGAAGTTATCGCCAACTGGTAGGAGCCATATGGTTGTCGCTTTATTGTATGAAATGCAAACGCCCTGTAATTGCTTTACTTTATCACTAAGCAGTAGCGATAGTCGTAGAAGCAATAGATGGCGTAATGACAACGATGCTACAATGGAGATCAAGGTGTCGCGCCAGTGAGGATGGTGATCACGACGGTGCTTCAAAGATGGAGATCACAAGCACAAGATGATGATGGCCATATCATATCACTTATATTGATTGCATGTGATGTTTATCCTTTATGCATCTTATCTTGCTTTGATTGACGGTAGCATTTTAAGATGATATCTCACTAAATTATCAAGAAGTGTTCTCCCTGAGTATGCACCGTTGCGAAAGTTCTTCATGCTGAGACACCACGTGATGATCGGGTGTGATAGGCTCTACGTTCAAATACAACGGGTGCAAAACAGTTGCACACGCGGAATACTCAGGTTAAACTTGACGAGCCTAGCATATACAGATATGGCCTCGGAACACGGAGACCGAAAGGTTGAACGTAAATCATATAGTAGATATGATCAACATAGTGATGTTCACCATTAAAACTACTCCATCTTACATGATGATCGGACATGGTTTAGTTGATTTGGATCACGTGATCACTTAGATGACTAGAGAGATGTCTATCTAAGTGGGAGTTCTTAAGTAATATGATTAATTGAACTTAAATTTATCATGAACTTAGTACCTGATAGTATTTTGCTTGTCTATGTTTGTTGTAGATAGATGGCTCGTGTTGTTGTTTCGTTGAATTTTAATGCGTTCCTTGAGAAAGCTAAGTTGAAAGATGATGGTAGCAATTACACGGACTGGGTCCGTAACCTGAGGATTATCCTCATTGCTGCACAGAAGAATTACGTCCTGGAAGCACCGCTGGGTGCCAGGCCTGCTGCAGATGCAACTGACGACGTTAAGAATGTCTGGCAGAGCAAAGCTGATGACTACTCGATAGTTTAGTGTGCCATGCTTTACAGCTTGGAACCGGGTCTTCAACGACGTTTTGAACGTCATGGAGCATATGAGATGTTCCAGGAGTTGAAGTTAATATTTCAAGCAAATGCCCGGATTGAGAGATATGAAGTCTCCAATAAGTTCTATAGCTGTAAGATGGAGGAGAATAGTTCTGTCAGTGAACACATACTCAAAATGTCTGGGTATAATAATCACTTGATTCAACTGGGAGTTAATCTTCCTAATGATAGTGTCATTGACAGAATTCTTACAATCACTGCCACCAAGCTACAAGAGCTTCATGATGAACTATAATATGCAAGGGATGGACAAGACTATTCCCGAGCTCTTCGCAATGCTAAAGGCTGCAGAGGTAGAAATCAAGAAGGAGCATCAAGTGTTGATGGTCAATAAGACCACCAGTTTCAAGAAAAAGGGCAAAGGGAAGAAGAAGGGGAACTTCAAGAAGAACAGCAAACAAGTTGCTGCTCAAGAGAAGAAACCCAAGTCTGGACCTAAGCCTGAGACTGAGTGCTTCTACTGCAAGCAGACTGGACACTAGAAGCGGAACTGCCCCAAGTATTTGGCGGATAAGAAGGATGGCAAAGTGAACAAAGGTATATGTGATATACATGTTATTGATGTGTACCTTACTAATGCTCGCAGTAGTACCTGGGTAGTTGATACTGGTTCTGTTGCTAATATTTGCAACTCGAAACAGGGACTACGGATTAGGCGAAGATTGGCTAAGGACGAGGTGACGATGCGCGTGGGAAATGGTTCTAAAGTCGATGTGATCGCGGTCGACACGCTACCTCTACATCTACCATCGGGATTAGTTTTAGACCTGAATAATTGTTATTTAGTGCCAGCGTTGAGCATGAACATTATATCTGGATCTTGTTTGATGCGAGACGGTTATTCATTTAAATCATAGAATAATATTTGTTCTATTTATATCAGTAATATCTTTTATGGTCATGCACACTTACAGAGTGGTCTATTTTTATTAAATCTCGATAGTAGTGATACACATATTCATAATGTTGAAGCCAAAAGATGCAGAGTTGATAATGATAGTGCAACTTATTTGTGGCACTGCCGTTTAGGTCATATCGGTGTAAAGCGCATGAAGAAACTCCATACTGATGGACTTTTGGAATCACTTGATTATGAATCACTTGGTACTTGCGAACCGTGCCTCATGGGCAAGATGACTAAAACGCTGTTCTCCGGAACTATGGAGCGAGCAACTGGTTTGTTGGAAATCATACATACTGATGTATGTGGTCCAATGAATATTGAGGCTCGCGGCGGGTATCGTTATTTTCTCACCTTCACAGATGATTTTAGCAGATATGGGAATATCTACTTGATGAAACACAAGCCTGAAACATTTGAAAAGTTCAAAGAATTTCAGAGTGAAGTGGAAATCATCGTAACAAGAAAATAAAATTTCTACGATCTGATCGTGGAGGAGAATATTTGAGTTACGAGTTTGGTTTACATTTGAAACAATGCGGAATAGTTTTGCAACTCACGCCACCTGAAACACCACAACGAAATGGTGTGTCCGAACGTCGGAATCGTACTTTACTGGATATGGTGTGATCTATGATGTCTCTTACTGATTTACCGCTATCATTTTGGGGTTATGCTTTAGAGATGACTGCATTAACGTTAAACAGGGCACCATCAAAATCCGTTGAGACGACGCCTTATGAACTGTGGTTTGGCAAGAAACCAAAGTTGTCGTTTCTTAAAGTTTGGGGCTGTGATGCTTATGTGAAGAAACTTCAACCAGATAAGCTCGAACCCAAATCGAAGAAATGTGTCTTCATAGGATACCCAAAAGAGACTATTGGGTACACCTTCTATCACAGATCTGATGACAAGATTTTCGTTGCTAAATTGGGATCCTTTCTAGAGAAGGAGTTTCTCTCGAAAGAAGTGAGTGGGAGGAAAGTAGAACTTGATGAGGTAACTGTACCTGCTCCCTTATTGGAAAATAGTTCATCACAAGAACCGGTTCCTGTGACAACTACACCAATTAGTGAGGAAGCTAATGATATTGATCATGAAACTTCAGATCAAGTTTCTACTGAACCTCGTAGGTCTACCAGAGTAAGATCCGCACCAGAGTGGTACGGTAGTCCTATTCTGGAAGTCATGTTACTTGACCATGGCGAACCTACGAACTATGAGGAAGCGATGATGAGCCCAGATTCCGCAAAATGGCTTGAAGCCATGAAATCTGAGATAGGATCCATGTATGAGAACAAAGTATGGACTTTGGTTGACTTGCCCGACGATCGGCAAGCCATTGAGAATAAATGGATCTTCAAGAAGAAGACTGACGCTGATGGTAATATAACTATCTACAAAGCTCGACTTGTTGCAAAAGGTTTTCGACAAGTTCAAGGGGTTGACTACGATGAGACTTTCTCACCCGTAGCGATGCTTAAGTCTGTCCGAATCATGTTAGCAATTGCCGCATTTTATGATTATGAAATTTGGCAAATGGATGTAAAAACTGCATTCCTAAATGGATTTCTAGAAGAAGAGTTGTATATGATGCAACCGGAAGGTTTTGTCGATCCAAAAGGTGCTAACAAAGTGTGCGAGCTCCAGCGATCCATTTATGGACTGGTGCAAGCATCTCGGAGTTGGAATAAACGCTTTGATAGTGTGATCAAAGCATATGGTTTTATACAGACTTTTGGAGAAGCCTGTATTTACAAGAAAGTGAGTGGGAGCTCTGTAGCATATCTGATATTATATGTAGATGACATATTGTTAATTGGAGATGATATAGAATTTCTGGATAGCATAAAGGGATACTTGAATAAAAGTTTTTCAATGAAAGACCTCGGTGAAGTTGCTTACATATTGGGCATCAAGATCTATAGAGATAGATCAAGGCGCTTAATTGGACTTTCACAAAGCACATACCTTGATAAAGTTTTGAAAAAGTTCAAAATGGATCAGGCAAAGAAAGGGTTCTTGCCTGTATTGCAAGGTGTGAAGTTGAGTCAGACTCAATGCCTGACCACAGCAGAAGATAGAGAGAAAAATGAAAGATGTTCCCTATGCTTCAGCCATAGGCTCTATCATGTATGCAATGCTATGTACCAGACCTGATGTATGCTTAGCAATAAGCTTAGCAGGGAGGTACTAAAGTAATCTAGGACTGGATGATTGGACAGCGGTCAAGAACATCCTGAAATACCTGAAAAGGACTAAGGATATGTTTCTCGTTTATGGAGGTGACAATGAGCTAGTCATAAATGGTTACGTCGATGCAAGCTTTGACACTGATCCGGACGATTCTAAATCGCAAACCGGATACGTGTTTTTATTAAACGGTGGAGCTGTAAGTTGGTGCAGTTCTAAACAAATCGTCGTGGCGGGATCTACATGCAAAGCGGAGTACATAGCTGCTTCGGAAGCAGCAAATGAAGGAGTCTAGATGAAGGAGTTTGAGGGAGTCCCGGATTAGGGGGTGTCCGGATGGCCGGACTCCCGGACTATGAAGATACAAGATTGAAGACTCCGTCCCGTGTCCGGATGGGACTTTCCTTGGTGTGGAAGGCAAGCTTGGCGATACAATATGAAGATCTCCTCACATTGTAACCGACTCTGTGTAACCCTAGCCCTCTCCGGTGTCTATATAAACCGGAGAGTTTTAGTCCGTAGGACGAACAACAATCATACCATAGGCTAGCTTCTAGGGTTTAGCCTCTCTGATCTCGTGGTAGATCCACTCTTGTACTACCCATATCATCAATATTAATCAAGCAGGAGTATGGTTTTACCTCCATCGAGAGGGACCGAACCTGAGTAAAAACATCGTGTCCCTTGTCTCCTGTTACCATCCGCCTAGACGCACAGTTCGGGACCCCCTACCCGAGATCCGCTGGTTTTGACACCGACATTGGTGCTTTCATTGAGAGTTCCTCTGTGTCTTCACCTTTAAGCCCGATGGCTTCTTCGAACCTCAACCACGACGCGGTCCAGGGTGATACTTTTCTCCCCGGACAGATCTTCGTATTCGGCGGCTTCGCACTGCGGGCCAACTCGCTTGGCCATATGGAGTAGATCGAAAGCTACGCCCCTGGCCATCAGGTCAGGTTTGGAAGTTTAAACTACACGGCCGACATCCGCGGGGACTTGATCTTCGACGGATTCGAGCCATGACCGAGCACGCTGCGCTGTCACGATGGGAATGATATAGCTCTGCCGTCGGACAACGCCCAGAGCGTCGCTCAGGTGCCCGCTCCGACCATTAGCTCGGAGCCGACCGCGCCAATTGGGGACGGACGGTTGGACGCTGCCCCAGGAGCCGCAATCCTTATGGCGATAGAGCCGAACACCAGCCCAGTCCTTGGCGAGGCCTATGACTCCAGGGTGCCGGACTCGGTTCCGAACGCCGAATCTTCCGCACCTCTTCCGATCGAACCTGATTGGGCTCCGATCATGGAGTTCACCGCTGTGGATGTCTTTCAGCACTCGCCCTTTGGCAATATCCTGAATTCACTAAAGTCTCTCTCTTTGTCGGAAGAGCCCTGGCCGGATTACGGTCAGCATGGTTGGGATACGGACGACGAAGAAATTCAAAGCCCACCCACCACCCACTTCGTAGCCACTGTCGACGATTTAACCGACATGCTCGACTTCGACTCCGAAGACATCGACGACATGGACGCCGATGAAGGAGACGACCAAGAACCAGCACCTATAGGGAACTGGAAAGCCACCTCGTCATATGACATATACATGGTGGACACCCCCAAAGCAGGGGATGGCGATCAAAATATAGAGGACGACCCCTCCAAGAAGCAACCCAAGCGCCGACGTCAGCGGCGCCACTCTAAATCCTGCCAAAGTAAAAACGGCGAGTCCGGCACCGAAGATAACAACACGCCGGACAGTGCCGAAGACAACCCCCTCTAGCAGGATTCAGTGCAGGAGGATGAAGGAGCCAACCCTCATGAGAGAGCGGCCAACAGAGAGGTCGAGGACGACAATTATATGCCTCCCTCCGAAGACGATGCAAGCCTCGACGACGACGAATTCGTCGTGCCAGAGGATCCCGTCGAACAAGAGCATTTCAAACGCAGGCTTATGGCCACGGCAAGCAGCCTCAAGAAAAAACAGCAGCAGCTTAGAGCTGACCAAGACTTGCTAGCCGACAGATGGACCGAAGTCCTGGCGGCCGAAGAGTATAAACTCGAACGCCCCTCCAAGAGCTACCCAAATCACAGGCTGCTACCCCAACTTGAGGAGGAAGCAACTAAACCTACATCACCAGCGTACAATGCGCCTGATCTGCCACCCCGTGGCCGTGACAGAGAGGCCTTCATGCCCTCGACCCAAGCTGCACCCCGGCACCGCTCGAAAAATACCAGAGTGCGGGGAGACGCAACAGACCTGCAAGACATATTAGAGAATAAGGCAAGGCAAACAAGATCGATCTACGGATCGCGTGGGCGCCCCACTTCACGTGACGATAACCGTCACGCCGGATATGATAAATACGGCCAGGCCGAACACAGAAGACAAAGCTCATCCGAGCTGTGTCGCGATATAGCCCAGTATAGGGGCGCCGCACACCCACTATGCTTCACAGACGAAGTAATGGATCATCAAATCCCCGAGGGTTTTAAACCCGTCAACATCAAATCATACGATGGCACAACAGATCCCGCGGTATGGATCGAGGATTATCTCCTTCATATTCACATGGCCCGTGGTGATGATCTACACGCCATCAAATACCTCCCGCTCAATCTTAAAGGACCAGCTCGACATTGGCTTAATAGCCTGCCAGCAGAGTCAATTAGTTGTTGGGAGGACCTGGAATCTGCGTTCCTTGAAAACTTCCAGGGCACTTATGTGCGACCACTAGACGCCGATGACCTAAGCCACATAATCCAGCAGCCAGAGGAATCGGCCAGACAATTCTGGACACAGTTCCTAACCAAGAAAAATCAAATAGTTGACTGTCCGGACGCCGAGGCCCTTGTGGCCTTCAGGCACAACATCCGAGACGAATGGCTTGCCCAGCACCTGAGACAGGAAAATCCGAAATCTATGGCAGCCCTCACGACACTCATGACCCGCTTTTGTGCGGGAGAAGACAGCTGGCTAGCTCGTAGCAATAACATAACCAAGAGCCCTTGCAATTCGGACACCAAGTACAACAATGGCAGGTCACGGCGCAACAAGCACAAGTGCCGCATTAACGGCGACAATACTGAGGATACGGCAGTCAATGCTGGATTCAGAGGCTCTAAACCCGATCAGCGGAAGAAGCCATTCAAAAGAAACCCTCCGGGCCCATCCAGTTTAGACCGGATACTCGATCGCTCGTGCCAGATACACGGCACCCCCGAACAACCAGCCAACCACACCAACAGGGATTGTTGGGTGTTCAAGCAGGCAGGCAAGTTAAGTGCCAAAACCAGAGACAAGGGGCTGCATAGCGATGACGAGGAGGAGCCCCGGCCGCCGAACAACAGAGGACAGAAGGGATTCCCCCCACAAGTGCGGACGGTGAACATGATATACGCAACCCACATCCCCAAAAGGGAGCAGAAGCGTGCTCTCAAGGACGTCTATGCGTTGGAGCTAGTCGCCCCAAAGTTCAACCCATGGTCCTCCTGCCCGATCACTTTTGATCGAAGGGACCAACCCACTAGCATCCATCACGGCGGATTCGCCGCATTGGTCCTAGACCCAATTATCGAGGATTTCACCTCACCAGAGTCCTAATGGATGGCGGTAGCAGCCTGAACCTGCTTTATCAGGATACAGTGCTAAAAATGGGTATCGATCCCTCAAGGATTAAACCCACAAAGACAACCTTTAAAGGCGTCATACCAGGTGTAGAAGCCAGCTGTACAGGCTCGGTTACACTCGAAGTGGTCTTCGGATCCCCGGATAATTTCCGAAGCAAAGAGTTAATCTTCGACATAGTCCCATTCCGCAGTGGCTATCATGCCCTGCTCGGACGAACCGCATTTGCAAAATTCAATGCGGTGCCGCACTACGCATATCTCAAGCTCAAGATGCTAGGCCCTCGTGGAGTCATCACGGTAAACGGAAACACCAAACGCTCTCTCCGAACGGAGGAGAACACGGCGGCCCCGGCGGCGGAAGTACAGAGTAGCCTCTCAAGGCAATTCTCAAATCCAGGTGTTAAACGTCCGGACAACGTCAAGCGAGCCCGAAGTAACCTACAACAAAGCCGGCTGGCACGTTCCGAGCAAGCATAGCAGTGCGGCCCCAACCCCAGCCCTCGCCAGATGGTGATATCGGTACCACGCGTACACAATTACTCCTTAGAAATACCATGGGCATAAGGGGAGTTTCACAACTACGGCACGCCCAGAATGCGGCTCAACCGCACTAAGGGGCTCCCTATTCCGCCTTTTTCTTTTTTTATACTTTCAGGACCCAACTATTCGGAAGGCCTGTCCGGCAATACACTCGCCGAACACATGATGCAACATCCAGGGAGAGAACAAGCTGCGTCAAATGTCCAGGTGGTCTCTATAACGAGCTTAATACCTGTTTTACTTAAAGTCCCACAGCTTGCCCCTGGAGGGGGACATGTCAAATAATCCCATCTCTTGCTTATCGCACTATTTGTATCGTTCTGCTTTCATAGCAGCCCTTTCTTAATAAACAATACATAGCTCTTATCTATTATTGTACTCATCTATTTTTTATACAAATATGCTTAGTCATGACATTATGCAACCGTATACTTTGGTACGGCCAATACACCAGGGGCTTAAGCACCCCATAACATGGTGTGAGAAGACCGAACACTCTCACGAGTGCGGCACCCCGAACTTATAGCACTATATGCATCGGCTCCGAATCATGTCTTGGGTCAATAGTTGGGTTTGCCCGGCTCCCATGTTTTGTACCTTATGTTCCGCAATGTTGGCTAAGGTAGCGCTGGGAGAACTACTACGATTGTGCCCAAGTTGAGCTGGGTTAACACCTCAGTAGAGAAAGCTAAAACTGACCATCATGATAGTGCGAGAGACCGGTCGCTGTTCGCGAGGTTTTTCGAGTCCTTAAAGACTTATGCCGCTTAGAGCGAGGAGCCGGACTTATCCGGCCTAGGCGTGGATAGCGCCCCGAACTCGGTCTTCCAAATACAAGGGGCTTCGCCGAAATTTAAAATTATAGAATTCTATGGCTAAGTGAGAGTGATAAAGCATTATAAGTCCGATGGCCTGGTTCGTTGTGCTGAGCGCCTCCCTAGATGGACCCAAGAATGGGAACAAGAGTGCTCAGGTTTATCCCGAACACCCCAACACTCGTGGCATGGGGGTAGAAGCCGATGACTTGCATCTCTCAGATTTGATAAATGGCCGCACAGAAGGTAATATTTTAAATTAACAAAGCGTTGCTTAACGCATATGAACAAAGTTTTTAGCGTACAGGACAACAGATGCGAGTCTACTCAAAAATTACATCTTTGGAGCATTCGTCCGCTATAAGGCGGGCACCCTTCAGGACGCCCTTATAATACATCTCGGGCGTGCGATACTCCTTGCTCGGTGGTGGCGTGTCCGTCAAAAGCTTCTCAGCGTCCAACTTGCCCCAGTGCACTTTAGCACGGGCAAGGGCCCGACGGGCACCTCCGATACATACACAGCGCTTGATGACTTCAATCCATGGACACACGTCCACCAGCCGTCGCACCAGACCAAAGTAACTCCCAGGCATGGCTTCTCTAGGACACAGCCGAACTATGAGGCCCTTCATGGCCTGTTCGGCCACCTTGTGGAGTTCGACCAGCTGCTTCAGCTGGTCGCTCAGGGGCACCGGATGTCCGGCCTCAGCATATTGAGACCAGAACACCTTTTCCGTCGAGCTCCCCTCCTCGGCTCGGTAGAATGCGGCAGCATCAGACACACTACGGGGCAGATCGGTGAACGCTCCTAGAGAGCTCCGGATTCGGGTAAGTAACAGATAATTTACTTTTATATTCTTGCTTTGCATAAAGAATGCCTTACCCGCCGCTATCTTTTTCATCGCCTCGATCTCCTGGAGGGCCTTCTGGGCTTTGGCCTTTGCGGTCTTGGCACTCTCAAGAGCCAAGGCGAGCTCGGACTCTCGAGTCTTGGAGTCACGCTCCAAACTCTCATGTTTTTCCGCGAGAGCCTGGAGCTCTTGACGCACCTCCGCCACCCGCGCCTCCTGCTTCTCTCGCTCGGTGCGCTCCAAAGCCGCACTGTTTTCGGCTTTGGACACCGCTTCCTTCAGGGTCGCCACCTCGGCCGTGGCCCATGCAACATTTACGTTGGTCCCGTCATTATTTGCAACCAAGTATTTCTATATACATTTACATGCGGTATTACATACCCTCCTTATCCTCGAGCTGCTTCTTGGCACGGCCGAGCTCGTTCTCGGACCGCTCAAGGCTCTCCTTCAATGCATTGACCTCCGCAGTCAGTGCAGCAGAGGTCAGCAGCGCAGCCTATATTCCCATATTGACATATTTTTGTTAGACTCCTGCGTATATCTTTTTAGATCCTCAGCTCGGCTTTTCTTTTCGAACGCCGAACTGAGCATCAGGGGCTACTGTCTATGTGGTAACATTTTTATATGTTTTTGAATACATACCTCAAAGCCTGTTAACAGACTTGTACAGGCTTCTGTCAGCCCGCTCTTGGCGGACTGAACCTTCTGAATCACCGCACTCATAACTGTGCGGTGTTCCTTGTCGATGGAGACACCGTTAAGCACCTCCAGCCAATTGTCCGACGCCTCCGGATGGACGGAGGTCGCTGGCGTCGTAGGCTTTCCCTTCTTATGAAGGCGCCGCCTGTCGGACTCTGGAACCATTGGTGGTTCCGGAGTAGTGTCCGGCCCGGGGCCGGTCTTGGATCCCTCCGGGGCTTTACCCCCTTTGGGCCTGGAATACGGGAGGTCGCCTTGCGGCGCCTCCAGGACCACCTCCTCCTGGTTTAGTCCCTTTCAGGACTCCACCTCGGCATAGTCCGTAGGAAGAGGGGAGGAGGCTGTCGGAAGTGAAGCACTATTCACATCCGACGAATCCAAGGAGCCGCTCATCGAATCGTCGAGCTGAGCCTTGGGCGGACTGCATGATCAAATTCGGCGTCAGAAAATGCCAAATAATGGAGGAGCGCCATAAGTTATTCGGATATCCGGATGCTTATGATTTTGCCAGGGGCTTGACCCTGGACGGCCATTCCTCCCCGCTATCTTTGGCATCGTGGGTGTAGTCCGGAAGGAGGGTTCTCCCCTTCTTGGAACCTCCAGCCTCCCCAGTTGGGGCGGCCTTCCTTTTCTTTCCTTCCCCCATTGGAGGGGGAGAGGCCTCTTCTTCTTCCTCCTCCTCGTCCTCAGAGGCGGAGGCCGGTGCTTCGGGGTTGTCAGGCGATGAATCCGACACCACCAAGCGCCGGGAACTCTTTCGAGTCCCCGTGGCCTTCTTCTTGGCCTTCTTCTCTGGCACCACGTGAGGTGCCGGAACCAGCATCCCTGTCAATCGGGCGTTCGCTGGGTCTTCTGGTAAGGGAGCCGGACAGTTCACCTGCCCGGATGTCTTCAGCCCGTCCTGTCAAAGGAAGCGGAGGTTAGATCCCACATAGAGTCAGACTATGAAAGACAAGAGCCCCGTAAAGGGTAGAGTAGCTTACCTCGCTGGCCTGATGCCGCGAGCTGAATTCGCGATCTTCGGTCGCGGATGCGGCTGCCTCAGCGCCCTTAAACAGCACCTTCCAGGCATCTTCGTACATAGTGTCGAAAAGCTTGCACAAGGTTTGGTGCTATGCCGGATCAAACTCCCACAATTTGAAGTCCCGTTGTTGGCATGGGAGGATCCGACAGATGAGCATGACCTAGACTACGTTGACAAGCTTGAGATTCTTGTTCACCAGCTTTTGGACGCAGGTTTGAAGTCCGGTCAGCTCTTCCGAATCCCCCCACGTTAGGCCTGTCTCTTTCGAGGAAGTGAGCTGTGTGGGGAAGCCAGATCGGAATTCGGGGGCCGCCGCCCATTTGGGATCGTGCGGCTCGGTGATGTAGAACCACCCCGACTGCCACCCCTTTATTGTCTCCACGAAGGAGCCCTCGAGCCATAGGACGTTGGCCATCCGGCCCACCATAGCACCTCCGCACTCCGCTTGGCGGCCGCCCACTACCTTCGGCTTGACATTAAAAGTCTTCAGCCATAAGCCGAAGTGGGGCTGGATGCAGAGGAAGGCCTCGCACACGACGATGAACACCGAGATGTTGAGCATGATGTTCGGGGCCAGATCGTGGAAGTCCATGCCATAGTAGAACATGAGCCCCCGGACGAACGGGTGAAGAGGAAAGCCCAGTCCGCGGAGGAAATGGGGGAGAAATACATCCCTCCGATGGGGCCCAGGGGTGGGGATGAGTTGCCCCTCATCTGGAAGCCGGTGCGCGATGTCGTCAGACAAGTATCCGGCCTTCCTCAACTTTTTGATTTGTCCCTCCGTGAAGGAGGAGGCCATCCATCTACCTCCCGCTCCGGACATGATTGGAGAAGGTTGAGGTGGGAAGTGCGGACTTGGGCGTTGGAGCTCGAGTGCACAGGGATGGATAAGCAAAGGAGGAAGAAGGCGTAAATGGAAAGGGTAGATCCTTATCCCCTTATATGGGCGGCCAAGACTATGAGCCCCCACCAGTCTAATAAAACTCGCTTATCTCCCAAGCGCCGTGGTTGATGGCGCGGTTGGGTTACCCACGCCCGTATTGATGAGAATCCCGGAATAAGGGAATACGATCTCTGCTTTGACAAGACGTGCCAAGGAAACCGTCTCGCTAAACGCGCTGAGGTGGAATAGTAAAAAAATTCGAATAAAAGCCTGGCCGCGGCGTGATGTCACGCGGCGGAATACGTCAGCAGATTAGATTGGTGCAAATATTATTCTCTCTACGGTGGTATGTGGAACTTATTTTGCAGAGCCGGACACTATCCTTGTGTTCAACATCTTCTATGAAGTATTCGGAGGAGGAACCCGTCTTGCAATGCCGAAGACAATTTGCACGCCGGACTCGTCGTCATTGAATCCTGGTTCAGGGGCAACTGAGGGAGTCCCGGATTAGGGGGTGTCCGGATGGCCGGACTATGACCTTTGGCCGGACT
>NC_041391.1:77087131-77143372 GCF_002162155.2 Triticum dicoccoides
AAGATACATACGGATCTGAATGTTGCAGACCCATTGACTAAGCCTCTTCCACGAGCAAAACATGATCATCACCAAGACTCCATGGGTGTTAGAATCATTACTGTGTAATCTAGATTATTGACTCTAGTGCAAGTGGGAGACTGAAGGAAATATGCCCTAGAGGCAATAATAAAGTTATTATTTATTTCCTCATATCATGATAAATGTTTATTATTCATGCTAGAATTGTATTAACCGGAAACATGATACATGTGTGAATACATAGACAAACTTACTGTCACTAGTATGCCTCTACTTGACTAGCTCATTAATCAAAGATGGTTATGTTTCCTAACCATAGACATGTGTTGTCATTTGATTAAAGAGATCACACCATTAGGAGAATTATGTGATTGACTTGACCTATTCCGTTAGCCTAGCACTTGATCGTTTAGTATGTTGCTATTGCTTTCTTCATGACTTATACAAAGTTCCTACAACTATGAGATTATGCAACTCCCGTTTACCGGAGGAACACTTTGTGTGCTACCAAACGTCACAATGTAACCGGGTGATTATAAAGGAGCTCTACAGGTGTCTCCAAAGGTAGATGTTGAGTTGGCGTATTTCGAGATTAGGTTTTGTCACTCCGATTGTCGGAGAGGTATCTCTGGGCCCTCTCGGTAATGCACATCACTATAAGCCTTGCAAGCAATGTGGCCAATGAGTTGGTTACGGAATGATGCATTACGTAACGAGTAAAGAGACTTGCCGGTAACGAGATTGAACTAAGTATTGGATACCGACGATCAAATCTCGGGCAAGTAACATACCGATGACAAAGGGTACAACGTATGTTGTTATGCGGTTTGACCGATAAAGATCTTCGTAGAATATGTAGGAGCCAATATGAGCATCTAGGTTCCGCTATTGGTTATTGACCGGAAACAGTTTTAGGTCATGTCTACATAGTTCTCGAACCCGTAGGGTCCGCACGCTTAACGTTACGATAACAGTTTTATTATGAGTTTATAAGTTTTGATGTACCGAAGGTTGTTCGGAGTCCCAGATGTGATCACGGACATGACGAGGAGTCTCGAAATGGTCGAGACATAAAGATTGATATATTGGAAGCCTATATTTGGATATCGGAATCGTTCCGGGTGAAATCGGGATTTTACCGGAGTATCGGGGGGTTACCGGAATCTCCCCGGGGGTTAATGGGCCTACATGGGCCATAAGGGAGAAGAGGAGGGCCGGCCAGGGCAGGCCGCGCCCCCCCTCCCCCTAGTCCGAATAGGACAAGGAAGGGGGGGGGGGGCGCCTCCCTTTCCTCTTTCCCCCTTCCCCCTTCCTTCTCCATCAAGGCAAGAGGGGGGAGTCCTACTCCCGGTGGGAGTAGGACTCCTCCAGGCGCACCCCAAGGGGGCCGGCCGCACCTCTTCCTCCCTCCTTTATACACGGGGGCAGGGGGCACCTCTAGACACACAAGTTGATCTTCGTGATCGTTCCTTAGCCGTGTGCGGTGCCCCCCTCCACCATATTCCACCTCGGTCATATCGTTGCGGTGCTTAGGCGAAGCCCTGCATCGGTAGAACATGATCATCGTCACCATGCCGTCGTGCTGACGGAACTCATTCCCGACACCCTGCTGGATCGGAGTCCAGGGATCGTCATCAAGCTGAACGTGTGCTGAACTCGGAGGTGCGGTACGTTCGGTGCTTGGATCGGTCGGATCATGAAGACGTATGACTACATCAACCGCGTTGGCATAACGCTTCCGCTTTCGGTCTACGAGGGTACGTGGACACACTCTCCCCTCTCGTTGCTATGCATCACCATGATCTTGCGTGTGCGTAGGAATTTTTTTGAAATCACTATGTTCCCCCGCTTTCGGTCTACGAGGGTACGTGGACACACTCTCCCCTCTCGTTGCTATGCATCACCATGATCTTGCGTGTGCGTAGGATTTTTTTTGAAATTACTATGTTCCCCAACACAAAATGACCAAGACTCTGTTCTCCGGAACAATGAAGCGAGCAACCAACTTGTTGGAAATCATACACACTGATCCGTGTGGTCCAATGAGCGTTGAGGCCCGCGGTGGCTATCGTTATGTTCTCACCCTCACTGATGACTTAAGTAGGTACGAGTATGTCTACTTAATGAAACACAAGTCCGAGACCTTTGAAAAGTTCAAGGAATTTTAGAGTGAGGTAGAGAATTAACGTGACAGAAAAATAAAGTTTTTATGATCAGATCGTGGGGGAGAATATTTAAGTCACGAGTTTGGTACGCACTTAAGGAAATGTGGAATTGTTTCACAACTCACGCCGCTTGGAACACCTCAGCGTAACGGTGTGTCTGAACGTCGTAATCGCACTCTATTGGATATGGTTCGATCTATGATGTCTCTTACCGATTTACCGCTATCATTTTGGGGATACGCTCTAGAGACAGCAACATTCACTTTAAATAGGGCACAGTCTAAATCCATTGAGACCACACTGTATGAATTATGGTTTGGGAAGAAACCTAAGCTGTCATTTCTAAAAGTTTGGGGATGCGATGCTTATGTCAAGAAACTTCAACCTGAGAAGCTCGAACCCAAGTCGGAAAAATGCGTCTTCATAGGATACCCTAAGGAAACCATTGGGCATACCTTCTACCTCATATCCGAAGGCAAGATCTTTGTTGCCAAGAACGGGTCCTTTCTGGAGAAAGAGTTTCTCTCGAGAGAAGTAAGTGGAAGGAAAGTAGAACTTGATGAAGTACTGCCTCTTGAACCGGAAGTAGCGCAACTCAGGAAGATGTTTTTGTGGTGCCTGCGCCAACTAGAGAGGAAGTTAATGATAATGATCAAGGTACTTCGGATCAAGTTGCTAATGAACTTTGTAGGTCCACAAGGACACGTTCCACACCCAAATGGTATGGCAACCCTGTCCTATAAATCATGTTGTTAGACAACGGTGAACCTTCGAACTATGAAGAAGCGATGGCGGGCCCAGATTCCAACAAATGGCTTGAAGCCATGCAATCCGAGATAGGATCCATGTATGAAAAAAAGTATGGACTTTGACAGACTTGCCCGATGATCGGCGAGCGATAGAAAATAAATGGATCTTTAAGAAAAAGACGGACGCGCATGGTAATGTTACCATCTATAAAGCTCGACTTGTCGCTAAGGGTTATCGACAAGTTCAAGGGGGTTGACTACGATGAGACCTTCTCACCCTTAGCGAAGCTGAAGTCCGTCTGAATCATGTTAGCAATTGCCGCATTCTACGATTATGAGATATGGCAAATGGACGTCAAAACGGCATTCCTTAACGGCTTCCTTAAGGAAGAATTGTATATGATGCAGCCGGAAGGTTTTGTCGATCCTAAGATGCTTCCTTAACGGCTTCCTTAAGGACGAACCGCATTTGCAAAATTCAATGCGGTGCCGCACTACGCATATCTCAAGCTCAAGATGCTAGGCCCTCGTGGAGTCATCACGGTAAACGGAAACACCAAACGCTCTCTTCGAACGGAGGAGAACACGGCGGCCCCGGCGGCGGAAGTACAGAGTAGCCTCTCAAGGCAATTCTCAAATCCAGGTGTTAAACGTCCGGACAACGTCAAGCGAGCCCGAAGTAACCTACAACAAAGCCGGCTGGCACGTTCCGAGCAAGCATAGCAGTGCGGCCCCAACCCCAGCCCTCGCCAGATGGTGATATCGGTACCACGCGTACATAATTACTCCTTAGAAATACCATGGGCATAAGGGGAGGGTCACAACTACGGCACGCCCAGAATGCGGCTCAACCGCACTAAGGGGCTCCCTATTCCGCCTTTTTCTTTTTTTATACTTTCAGGACCCAACTATTCGGAAGGCCTGTCCGGCAATACACTCGCCGAACACATGATGCAACATCCAGGGAGAGAACAAGCTGCGTCAAATGTCCAGGTGGTCTCTATAACGAGCTTAATACCTGTTTTACTTAAAGTCCCACAGCTTGCCCCTGGAGGGGGACATGTCAAATAATCCCATCTCTTGCTTATCGCACTATTTGTATCGTTCTGCTTTCATAGCAGCCCTTTCTTAATAAACAATACATAGCTCTTATCTATTATTGTACTCATCTATTTTTTATACAAATATGCTTAGTCATGACATTATGCAACCGTATACTTTGGTACGGCCAATACACCAGGGGCTTAAGCACCCCATAACATGGTGTGAGAAGACCGAACACTCTCACGAGTGCGGCACCCCGAACTTATAGCACTATATGCATCGGCTCCGAATCATGTCTTGGGTCAATAGTTGGGTTTGCCCGGCTCCCATGTTTTGTACCTTATGTTCCGCAATGTTGGCTAAGGTAGCGCTGGGAGAACTACTACGATTGTGCCCAAGTTGAGCTGGGTTAACACCTCAGTAGAGAAAGCTAAAACTGACCATCATGATAGTGCGAGAGACCGGTCGCTGTTCGCGAGGTTTTCGAGTCCTTAAAGACTTATGCCGCTTAGAGCGAGGAGCCGGACTTATCCGGCCTAGGCGTGGATAGCGCCCCGAACTCGGTCTTCCAAATACAAGGGGCTTCGCCGAAATTTAAAATTATAGAATTCTATGGCTAAGTGAGAGTGATAAAGCATTATAAGTCCGATGGCCTGGTTCGTTGTGCTGAGCGCCTCCCTAGATGGACCCAAGAATGGGAACAAGAGTGCTCAGGTTTATCCCGAACACCCCAACACTCGTGGCATGGGGGTAGAAGCCGATGACTTGCATCTCTCAGATTTGATAAATGGCCGCACAGAAGGTAATATTTTAAATTAACAAAGCGTTGCTTAACGCATATGAACAAAGTTTTTAGCGTACAGGACAACAGATGCGAGTCTACTCAAAAATTACATCTTTGGAGCATTCGTCCGCTATAAGGCGGGCACCCTTCAGGACGCCCTTATAATACATCTCGGGCGTGCGATACTCCTTGCTCGGCGGTGGCGTGTCCGTCAAAAGCTTCTCAGCGTCCAGCTTGCCCCAGTGCACTTTAGCACGGGCAAGGGCCCGACGGGCACCTCCGATACATACACAGCGCTTGATGACTTCAATCCATGGACACACGTCCACCAGCCGTCGCACCAGACCAAAGTAACTCCCAGGCATGGCTTCTCTAGGACACAGCCGAACTATGAGGCCCTTCATGGCCTGTTCGGCCACCTTGTGGAGTTCGACCAGCTGCTTCAGCTGGTCGCTCAGGGGCACCGGATGTCCGGCCTCAGCATATTGAGACCAGAACACCTTTTCCATCGAGCTCCCCTCCTCGGCTCGGTAGAATGCGGCAGCATCAGACACACTACGGGGCAGATCGGTGAACGCTCCTAGAGAGCTCCGGATTCGGGTAAGTAACAGATAATTTACTTTTATATTCTTGCTTTGCATAAAGAATGCCTTACCCACCGCTATCTTTTTCATCGCCTCGATCTCCTGGAGGGCCTTCTGGGCTTTGGCCTTTGCGGTCTTGGCACTCTCAAGAGCCAAGGCGAGCTCGGACTCTCGAGTCTTGGAGTCACGCTCCAAACTCTCGTGTTTTTCCACGAGAGCCTGGAGCTCTTGACGCACCTCCGCCACCCGCGCCTCCTGCTTCTCTCGCTCGGTGCGCTCCAAAGCCGCACTGTTTTCGGCTTTGGACACCGCTTCCTTCAGGGTCGCCACCTCGGCCGTGGCCCATGCAACATTTACGTTGGTCCCGTCATTATTTGCAACCAAGTATTTCTATATACATTTACATGCGGTATTACATACCCTCCTTATCCTCGAGCTGCTTCTTGGCACGGCCGAGCTCGTTCTCGGACCGCTCAAGGCTCTCCTTCAATGCATTGACCTCCGCAGTCAGTGCAGCAGAGGTCAGCAGCGCAGCCTATATTCCCATATTGACATATTTTTGTTAGACTCCTGCGTATATCTTTTTAGATCCTCAGCTCGGCTTTTCTTTTCGAACGCCGAACTGAGCATCAGGGGCTACTGTCTATGTGGTAACATTTTTATATGTTTTTGAATACATACCTCAAAGCCTGTTAACAGATTTGTACAGGCTTCTGTCAGCCCGCTCTTGGCGGACTGAACCTTCTGAATCACCGCACTCATAACTGTGCGGTGTTCCTTGTCGATGGAGACACCGTTAAGCACCTCCAGCCAATTGTCCGACGCCTCCGGATGGACGGAGGTCGCTGGCGTCGTAGGCTTTCCCTTCTTATGAAGGCGCCGCCTGTCGGACTCTGGAACCATTGGTGGTTCCGGAGTAGTGTCCGGCCCGGGGCCGGTCTTGGATCCCTCCGGGGCTTTACCCCCTTTGGGCCTGGAACACGGGAGGTCGCCTTGCGGCGCCTCCAGGACCACCTCCTCCTGGTTTAGTCCCTTTCAGGACTCCACCTCGGCATAGTCCGTAGGAAGAGGGGAGGAGGCTGTCGGAAGTGAAGCACTATTCACATCCGACGAATCCAAGGAGCCGCTCATCGAATCGTCGAGCTGAGCCTTGGGCGGACTGCATGATCAAATTCGGCGTCAGAAAATGCCAAATAATGGAGGAGCGCCATAAGTTATTCGGATATCCGGATGCTTATGATTTTGCCAGGGGCTTGACCCTGGACGGCCATTCCTCCCCGCTATCTTTGGCATCGGGGGTGTAGTCCGGAAGGAGGGTTCTCCCCTTCTTGGAACCTCCAGCCTCCCCAGTTGGGGCGGCCTTCCTTTTCTTTCCTTCCCCCATTGGAGGGGGAGAGGCCTCTTCTTCTTCCTCCTCCTCGTCCTCAGAGGCGGAGGCCGGTGCTTCGGGGTTGTCAGGCAATGAATCCGACACCACCAAGCGCCGGGAACTCTTTCGAGTCCCCGTGGCCTTCGTCTTGGCCTTCTTCTCTGGCACCACGTGAGGTGCCGGAACCAGCATCCCTGTCAATCGGGCGTTCGCTGGGTCTTCTGGTAAGGGAGCCGGACAGTTCACCTGCCCGGATGTCTTCAGCCCGTCCTGTCAAAGGAAGCGGAGGTTAGATCCCACATAGAGTCAGACTATGAAAGACAAGAGCCCCGTAAAGGGTAGAGTAGCTTACCTCGCTGGCCTGATGCCGCGAGCTGAATTCGCGATCTTCGGTCGCGGATGCGGCTGCCTCAGCGCCCTTAAACAGCACCTTCCAGGCATCTTCGTACATAGTGTCGAAAAGCTTGCACAAGGTTTGGTGCTATGCCGGATCAAACTCCCACAATTTGAAGTCCCGTTGTTGGCATGGGAGGATCCGACAGATGAGCATGACCTGGACTACGTTGACAAGCTTGAGATTCTTGTTCACCAGCTTTTGGACGCAGGTTTGAAGTCCGGTCAGCTCTTCCGAATCCCCCCACGTTAGGCCTGTCTCTTTCGAGGAAGTGAGCTGTGTGGGGAAGCCAGATCGGAATTCGGGGGCCGCCGCCCATTTGGGATCGTGCGGCTCGGTGATGTAGAACCACCCCGACTGCCACCCCTTTATTGTCTCCACGAAGGAGCCCTCGAGCCATAGGACGTTGGCCATCCGGCCCACCATAGCACCTCCGCACTCCGCTTGGCGGCCGCCCACTACCTTCGGCTTGACATTAAAAGTCTTCAGCCATAAGCCGAAGTGGGGCTGGATGCAGAGGAAGGCCTCGCACACGACGATGAACACCGAGATGTTGAGCATGATGTTCGGGGCCAGATCGTGGAAGTCCATGCCATAGTAGAACATGAGCCCCCGGACGAACGGGTGAAGAGGAAAGCCCAGTCCGCGGAGGAAATGGGGGAGAAATACATCCCTCCGATGGGGCCCAGGGGTGGGGATGAGTTGCCCCTCATCTGGAAGCCGGTGCGCGATGTCGTCAGACAAGTATCCGGCCTTCCTCAACTTTTTGATTTGTCCCTCCGTGAAGGAGGAGGCCATCCATCTACCTCCCGCTCCGGACATGATTGGAGAAGGTTGAGGTGGGAAGTGCGGACTTGGGCGTTGGAGCTCGAGTGCACAGGGATGGATAAGCAAAGGAGGAAGAAGGCGTAAATGGAAAGGGTAGATCCTTATCCCCTTATATGGGCGGCCAAGACTATGAGCCCCCACCAGTCTAATAAAACTCGCTTATCTCCCAAGCGCCGTGGTTGATGGCGCGGTTGGGTTACCCACGCCCGTATTGATGAGAATCCCGGAATAAGGGAATACGATCTCTGCTTTGACAAGACGTGCCAAGGAAACCGTCTCGCTAAACGCGCTGAGGTGGAATAGTAAAAAAATTCGAATAAAAGCCTGGCCGCGGCGTGATGTCACGCGGCGGAATACGTCAGCAGATTAGATTGGTGCAAATATTATTCTCTCTACGGTGGTATGTGGAACTTATTTTGCAGAGCCGGACACTATCCTTGTGTTCAACATCTTCTATGAAGTATTCGGAGGAGGAACCCGTCTTGCAATGCCGAAGACAATTTGCACGCCGGACTCGTCGTCATTGAATCCTGGTTCAGGGGCAACTGAGGGAGTCCCGGATTAGGGGGTGTCCGGATGGCCGGACTATGACCTTTGGCCGGACTCCCGGACTATGAAGATACAAGATTGAAGACTTCGTCCCGTGTCCGGATGGGACTTTCCTTGGCGTGGAAGGCAAGCTTGGCGATACGATATGAAGATCTCCTCCCATTTTAACCGACTCTGTGTAACCCTAGCCCTCTCCGGTGTCTATATAAACCGGAGAGTTTTAGTCCATAGGACGAACAACAATCATACCATAGGCTAGCTTCTAGGGTTTAGCCTCTCTGATCTCGTGGTATATCCACTCTTGTACTACCCATATCATCAATATTAATCAAGCAGGAGTAGGGTTTTACCTCCATCGAGAGGGCCCGAACCTGGGTAAAAACATCGTGTCCCTTGTCTCCTGTTACCATCCGCCTAGACGCACAGTTCGGGACCCCCTATCCAAGATCCACCGGTTTCGACACCGACAGAGTTCATTTCCGATGTAGATGTCATACCTAGTGCATCAGGACCGATGAAGATCTTCTGTGACAATACTGGTGCAATTGTCTTGGCAAAGGAATCCATATTTCACAAGAGGACCAAGCACATCAAGAGAAGCTTCAATTCCATCCGAGACCAAGTCCAGGTGGGAGACATAGAGATTTGCAAGATACATACGGATCTGAATGTTGCAGACCCATTGACTAAGCCTCTTCCACGAGCAAAACATGATCATCACCAAGACTCCATGGGTGTTAGAATCATTACTGTGTAATCTAGATTATTGACTCTAGTGCAAGTGGGAGACTGAAGGAAATATGCCCTAGAGGCAATAATAAAGTTATTATTTATTTCCTCATATCATGATAAATGTTTATTATTCATGCTAGAATTGTATTAACCGGAAACATGATACATGTGTGAATACATAGACAAACTTACTGTCACTAGTATGCCTCTACTTGACTAGCTCATTAATCAAAGATGGTTATGTTTCCTAACCATAGACATGTGTTGTCATTTGATTAAAGAGATCACACCATTAGGAGAATTATGTGATTGACTTGACCTATTCCGTTAGCCTAGCACTTGATCGTTTAGTATGTTGCTATTGCTTTCTTCATGACTTATACAAAGTTCCTACAACTATGAGATTATGCAACTCCCGTTTACCGGAGGAACACTTTGTGTGCTACCAAACGTCACAATGTAACCGGGTGATTATAAAGGAGCTCTACAGGTGTCTCCAAAGGTAGATGTTGAGTTGGCGTATTTCGAGATTAGGTTTTGTCACTCCGATTGTCGGAGAGGTATCTCTGGGCCCTCTCGGTAATGCACATCACTATAAGCCTTGCAAGCAATGTGGCCAATGAGTTGGTTACGGAATGATGCATTACGTAACGAGTAAAGAGACTTGCCGGTAACGAGATTGAACTAAGTATTGGATACCGACGATCAAATCTCGGGCAAGTAACATACCGATGACAAAGGGTACAACGTATGTTGTTATGCGGTTTGACCGATAAAGATCTTCGTAGAATATGTAGGAGCCAATATGAGCATCCAGGTTCCGCTATTGGTTATTGACCGGAAACAGTTTTAGGTCATGTCTACATAGTTCTCGAACCCGTAGGGTCCGCACGCTTAACGTTACGATAACAGTTTTATTATGAGTTTATAAGTTTTGATGTACCGAAGGTTGTTCGGAGTCCCAGATGTGATCACGGACATGACGAGGAGTCTCGAAATGGTCGAGACATAAAGATTGATATATTGGAAGCCTATATTTGGATATCGGAATCGTTCCGGGTGAAATCGGGATTTTACCGGAGTATCGGGGGGTTACCGGAATCTCCCCGGGGGTTAATGGGCCTACATGGGCCATAAGGGAGAAGAGGAGGGCCGGCCAGGGCAGGCCGCGCCCCCCCTCCCCCTAGTCCGAATAGGACAAGGAAGGGGGGGGGCGCCTCCCTTTCCTCTTTCCCCCTTCCCCCTTCCTTCTCCATCAAGGCAAGAGGGGGGAGTCCTACTCCCGGTGGGAGTAGGACTCCTCCAGGCGCACCCCAAGGGGGCCGGCCGCACCTCTTCCTCCCTCCTTTATACACGGGGGCAGGGGGCACCTCTAGACACACAAGTTGATCTTCGTGATCGTTCCTTAGCCGTGTGCGGTGCCCCCCTCCACCATATTCCACCTCGGTCATATCGTTGCGGTGCTTAGGCGAAGCCCTGCATCGGTAGAACATGATCATCGTCACCATGCCGTCGTGCTGACGGAACTCATTCCCGACACCCTGCTGGATCGGAGTCCAGGGATCATCATCAAGCTGAACGTGTGCTGAACTCGGAGGTGCGGTACGTTCGGTGCTTGGATCGGTCGGATCATGAAGACGTATGACTACATCAACCGCGTTGGCATAACGCTTCCGCTTTCGGTCTACGAGGGTACGTGGACACACTCTCCCCTCTCGTTGCTATGCATCACCATGATCTTGCGTGTGCGTAGGAATTTTTTTGAAATCACTATGTTCCCCCGCTTTCGGTCTACGAGGGTACGTGGACACACTCTCCCCTCTCGTTGCTATGCATCACCATGATCTTGCGTGTGCGTAGGAATTTTTTTGAAATTACTATGTTCCCCAACACAAAATGACCAAGACTCTGTTCTCCGGAACAATGAAGCGAGCAACCAACTTGTTGGAAATCATACACACTGATCCGTGTGGTCCAATGAGCGTTGAGGCCCGCGGTGGCTATCGTTATGTTCTCACCCTCACTGATGACTTAAGTAGGTACGAGTATGTCTACTTAATGAAACACAAGTCCGAGACCTTTGAAAAGTTCAAGGAATTTTAGAGTGAGGTAGAGAATTAACGTGACAGAAAAATAAAGTTTTTATGATCAGATCGTGGGGGAGAATATTTAAGTCACGAGTTTGGTACGCACTTAAGGAAATGTGGAATTGTTTCACAACTCACGCCGCTTGGAACACCTCAGCGTAATGGTGTGTCTGAACGTCGTAATCGCACTCTATTGGATATGGTTCGATCTATGATGTCTCTTACCGATTTACCGCTATCATTTTGGGGATACGCTCTAGAGACAGCAACATTCACTTTAAATAGGGCACCGTCTAAATCCATTGAGACCACACTGTATGAATTATGGTTTGGGAAGAAACCTAAGCTGTCATTTCTAAAAGTTTGGGGATGCGATGCTTATGTCAAGAAACTTCAACCTGAGAAGCTCGAACCCAAGTCGGAAAAATGCGTCTTCATAGGATACCCTAAGGAAACCATTGGGCATACCTTCTACCTCATATCCGAAGGCAAGATCTTTGTTGCCAAGAACGGGTCCTTTCTGGAGAAAGAGTTTCTCTCGAGAGAAGTAAGTGGAAGGAAAGTAGAACTTGATGAAGTACTGCCTCTTGAACCGGAAGTAGCGCAACTCAGGAAGATGTTTTTGTGGTGCCTGCGCCAACTAGAGAGGAAGTTAATGATAATGATCAAGGTACTTCAGATCAAGTTGCTAATGAACTTTGTAGGTCCACAAGGACACGTTCCACACCCAAATGGTATGGCAACCCTGTCCTATAAATCATGTTGTTAGACAACGGTGAACCTTCGAACTATGAAGAAGCGATGGCGGGCCCAGATTCCAACAAATGGCTTGAAGCCATGCAATCCGAGATAGGATCCATGTATGAAAAAAAGTATGGACTTTGACAGACTTGCCCGATGATCGGCGAGCGATAGAAAATAAATGGATCTTTAAGAAAAAGACGGACGCGCGTGGTAATGTTACCATCTATAAAGCTCGACTTGTCGCTAAGGGTTATCGACAAGTTCAAGGGGGTTGACTACGATGAGACCTTCTCACCCTTAGCGAAGCTGAAGTCCGTCTGAATCATGTTAGCAATTGCCGCATTCTACGATTATGAGATATGGCAAATGGACGTCAAAACGGCATTCCTTAACGGCTTCCTTAAGGAAGAATTGTATATGATGCAGCCGGAAGGTTTTGTCGATCCTAAGAATGCTATCAAGGTATGCAAGCTCCAGCGCTCCATCTATGGGCTGGTGCAAGCATCTCGGAGTTGGAACATTCGTTTTGATGAAATGATCAAAGCGTTTGGGTTTATGCAGACTTATGGAGAAGCCTGCGTTTATAGGAAAGTGAGTGGGAGCTCTGTAGAATTTCTCATTGTCGGTGTCAAAACCGGCGGATCTCGGGTAGGGTGTCCCGAACTGTGCGTCTAGGCGGATGGTAACCGGAGACAAGGGACACGATGTTCTACCCAAGTTCGGGCCCTCTTGATGGAGGTAAAACCCTACATCCTGCTTGATTAATATTGATGATGTGTGTTACAAGAGTAGATCTACCACGAGATCAAGGAGGCTAAACCCTAGAAGCTAGCCTATGGTATGATTGTTGTTCGTCCTACGAACTAAAGCTATCCGGTTTATATAGACACCGGAGAGGGCTAGGGTTACACAGAGTCGGTTACAATGGTAGGAGATCTACATATCCGTATCGCCAAGCTTGCCTTCCACGCCAAGGAAAGTCCCATCCGGACACGGGACGAAGTCTTCAATCTTGTATCTTCATAGTCTTGGAGTCCGGCCGATGATGATAGTTCGGCTATCCAGACACCCCCTAGTCCAGGACTCCCTCAGTAGCCCCCGAACCAGGCTTCAATGACAACGAGTCCGGCGCGTATGTTGTCTTCGGCGTTTGCAAGGCGGGTTCTCCTTCATGCTCCATGTGTTTGCCGGATAGTGTCCGGTTGCTTTATAAATGTTGCGCTCCTTGGCTTCCACGTCCAATAATGGCCTTCTTCCACGTGTTGCACGAATGCGAAAAGCCAGGGTATTCTTACGTTTCACCCCCTAGCTGTGCGAATAAGATGCCTATAAGAGAGGCGAGGATCCAGATCCAAATCACACCATCCTCCTTCCGCAAGCACTCATCGAGGCACATCTGACAAAAAATCCATTCCAACATGGATAGTCGACGCGGTTCCCCTTCTCGCGCTCCCAGTGCTCAGCCAGGAGATTGGAGGAGATGCTCAGTCCCGCATAGCGAGTTAGTGACGCTCCAAACAGAGGGATACCTTCCCCCAGCCTTTATGGTTCCGGTTCGAGCCGGACTGGCCACCTACAAGGGTGGGAAGCAGGCGGAGAGCGTCCCCAATCCCTCCAAAGGAGAGCGGGTATGCTTCGTCCCCTATTTAATAAGGGGACTCGGATTTCCCATACATCCGTTTCTCCGGGGGCTCCTGGAGTTCTATGGACTCCAGCTTCACCACCTCACGCCTGCCTCCATTTTGCACATCGCGGGCTTTGTAGCTCTTTGCGAGCTGTTCTTGGGCATCGAGCCCCATTTTGCGCTATGGAAGAGGCTGTTTTGCCTCGTACCCCGCTCTCACGAGGGGTCGATATATCAAGTGGGCGGAGCCAAAATATGGCGCATCGCCGGGACCGGATATCTATCCGGAACCCCGAAGAAGGCGTCTGAAGACTGGCCTTCGGAATGGTTCTATATGGAAGAAGCCCCGCTACCGGATCCAGTTCGGATCGGCCTTCTGGAGTTTAGCAACGCTCCTCTGAAGAAACGCCTGAGTTGGCGCCCACGGAGCCCTCAACGGGAAAATGACAGGAGCGTCCACTATCTGATGGGCTGGATACGGTTGCTAGACCATTCCGGATTAACCATGATCGGAGCATGGCCACATGCATTATGCGAGGGGTGCAGCCGCTCCAATATAGGGGCCACCCCTTGTGGGATTTCAACGGGGAGAATGACGCCACCCGTCATGGCCGCACGAGGCCGGGATCGGCCGCCGATCTGGTGAAGATCCTATCCGGCTTGTACAAGGGGGAGAAGGAGGACTTCCTCCGCATGAATCCATTGAATGGATTCTCCATGAATAACCCTTGGAGCTGGGTAAGCGGACGCTTATATATATGATCCGTGCTCTCAAAGATTCGTGTCTTACTTTATGATTTCGACGCAGGAAATACGCCGGGATGTGGCGGGCATAGAAAGCCCAACTCCACAACCCGAGGATCCGGGAAGATCCCTTGATCCGGCCTCCGAAGAGGATCCGGACGTAAAGGCGGATTTGATTGACGGGGTGTTCCACCAACTCAGCATAGACAATGCTTTAGTCGCCATTACGGCTGACTACCCCGGTTTATGTCCTGCTTCCCAGGTGAGTACGACCGAAGTCCTGACACCGTTACTTTTTTAATGCTTATTTCTGACCACCGTGTACTAATGGTGCTTGGCAGGAGGTGCCTTTACGGCGGGAAGCCGAGCCCGCGGCGACTGACCAAACAAGGTCAGTGCGGCCTAGCAGGCGGAAGAGGAGTGCGGCGCGAATCGAAACATCGCCGCAAAGGTATGGTGCACCATTGTCTTTTAAGGGAAAGACTCCTCGGAAGCATATTAATGCTCATGATTCTTCCAGGAGAAAGAGCGCTCGCCGGACTGAGTCCGGAGAGGGTGCCCACCAAGCCTCCGCCAGCCAGGCTCCAACGCCTGATCCAGAGGGATAGGAGAGCACAAGGCGTGAGCCGGATGCTCCTCCAACGGAGGATGCCGACAGGTTGTCCGCCACCAGGTCTGAGGTGGAGAGCGCCATGAATCACAGGCGCCATCGGACAGTTCTTCGTGACGCGTGTTTCTCCCCTGAGGCGTTAAATGCCTTTAATGCGGGAGATGCGCACCTCCGTGCTGCTCAAGATGGTTTAACCAGAGCCACGGAGCAGTATGTAAAGGACATACGGGTAAGGAATTTTAATAGTTATATATGCCAGTAGCCCCTGAGACTTAAAATAGTTAAACTAACTGATTTAAGGATCATTTGTTATGCAGGATCTTACTGAGAAGAATACCCACCTATCCTAGGATCTTCAAGAATGCAAGGCCCAAGTTGAGGCCGCACTAGCCGCTGCCGGGGGAGCCACGAAGACTGTTGGGGAACGTAGTAATTTCAAAAAAAATTCCTATGCACACGCAAGATCATGGTGATGGCATAGCAACGAGAGGGGAGAGTGTTGTCCACGTACCCTCGTAGACCGTAAGCGGAAGCGTTATGACAACGCGGTTGATGTAGTCGTACGTCTTCACGATCCGACCGATCCAAGTACCGAACATACGGCACCTCCGAGTTCAGCACACGTTCTGCTCGATGACGATCCACGGGCTCCGATCTAGCAAAGCTTCGGGGATGAGTTCCGCCAGCACAACGGCGTGGTGACGATGATGATGCTCTACCGGCGCAGGGCTTCGCCTAAACTCTGCGACGATATGACCGAGGTGGAATATGGTGGAAGGGGCACCGCACACGGCTAAGGAACGATCCGTAGATCAACTTGTGTGTCTATGGGGTGCCCCCCGCCCCCGTATATATAGGAGCCTGGGGGGAGGAGGCGTCCGGCCAAGGAGGGCGCGCCAAGGGGGGAGTCCTACTCCCACCGGGAGTAGGACTCCCTTCTTTCCTAGTTGGAATAGGAGAAAGGGGGAAAGAGGAGGAAGAGGGGAAGGAAAGGGGGGGGCGCCGCCCCCCTTCCCTTGTCCTATTCGGACTAGGAAGGGGAGGGGTGCGCGGCCCCCTCCTGCCTCCTTCCCTCTTCTCCCTCGAGGCCCATGTAGGCCCAATAACCCCCCGGTACTCCGGTAAAATGCCGATTTCACCTGGAACGATTCCGATGTCCAAATATAGGCTTCCAATATATCGATCTTTATGTCTCGACTATTTTGAGACTCCTCGTTATGTCCGTGATCACATCCGGGACTCCGAACAAACTTCGGTACATCAAAACTTATAAACTCATAATAAAACTGTCATCATAATGTTAAGCGTGCGGACCCTACGGGTTCGAGAACTATGTAGACATGACCTAGAACTATTCTCGGTCAATAACCAATAGCGGAACCTGGATGCCCATATTGGTTCCTACATATTCTACGAAGATCTTTATCGGTCAAACCGCATAACAACATACGTTGTTCCCTTTGTCATCGGTATGTTACTTGCCCGAGATTTGATCGTCGGTATCTAATACCTAGTTCAATCTCGTTACCGGCAAGTCTCTTTACTCATTCCGTAATGCATCATCCCGTAACCAACTCATTTGGTCACATTGCTTGCAAGGCTTATAATGATGTGCATTACCGAGAGGGCCCAGAGATACCTCTCCGACAATCGGAGTGACAAAACCTAATCTCGAAATACGCCAACTCAACATGTACCTTCGGAGACACCTGTAGTAGTCCTTTATAATCACCCAGTTACGTTGTGACGTTTGGTAGTACCCAAAGTGTTCCTCCGGTAAACGGGAGTTGCATAATTCTCATAGTTACAGGAACATGTATAAGTCATGAAGAAAGCAATAGCAGTATACTAAATGATCAAGTGCTAGGCTAACGGAATGGGTCATGTCAATCACATCATTCTTCTAATGATGTGATCCCATTAATCAAATGACAACACATGTCTATGGTTAGGAAACATAACCATCTTTGATTAATGAGCTAGTCAAGTAGAGGCATACTAGTGACTACATGTTTGTCTATGTATTCACACATGTATCATGTTTCCGGTTAATACAATTCTAGCATGAATAATAAACATTTATCATGATATGAGGAAATAAATAATAACTTTATTATTGCCTCTAGGGCATATTTCCTTCAGAGACCCCCTCTGGTAATTCATATTTTGAAAAGAGAAGTAGTTTATGAAGTGCGGCGTGTGTGTATATTCTGACAATAATATTGCAGAGGGTGCCGGACTAGATCCGGACAAGCAACAACTACTGCGCCAGTTGAAGGATGGTGAGAGGGTGCTTACGAGGGTGCAGCAGGAGAGGAACAAACTCCAAGATGCCAACACCCAGCTGGGCGAAGAACTAAAAGATGTTCGGGTCCAGCTGTCTAACTCCGTAAAGGAGAATCAGCGGCTTCGTCGCGGCATGTATAGTAAGTGCTTGAGCAAACTCTTTTGAAAAGAAGAGTTCCACGAGGAAGTCGATTGACAGAAATGTGTCTGTAGGTGTGCTCACGGGTCGTCCGGCGGAGGAGATGCCTGGTTCCACGGGAGACTCTCTTCCTGAGCTACTGCAACTGCACGAACGTGTTCGGCAGGCGATGAGCAGCGTCGTTCAGGCCTTATGGCCTTCCGTCTCCCTGCCCGAGGGTCTTGGAGGGCTTGCTGAGAAGCTTCAGGGAGTACGGCGGCGTCTCCGTCTATGGAAGATATCGGCCTGCCGTCAAGGCGCCAGGGAGGCCTGGGCCATGGTGAAGACGCGGTACCCGATGGCTGACCCAAACCACATGGCCGAGGTCGGACCTGTGGGGCCCGATGGGAAGGAGATCCCTGTGAGCCTGATGTACGGCCAAGTAGAGTTGGCCGCGAAATATTCCCAACAGGACTGTAAATTAGACAGCCTGTTAGATGGGATTGAAGAGGAGTACAATAAGTCAGTTTGACGATGTAATTTTAAAATGACATGTAAAATGTCTTCTAGCCGGATTGTAGATCGTTTGTCTTTGCGGACCTTTTCGCTTCAACCTCGGGACCCAACAGTCCGGAGTGTGTCCGAATACCCTTACGGTTATGAAAGAACCGGGGCATGCATGGAGACAAGGCGTAGGGGTCATAATTGCTTTATCAGACAAGTGCCCAACTAGCTATGTTATATTACATGGTTAGTAAGAAACATCTTCCAGGGAGAATAGTTCCGTTAAGGGTTCCTTTCCCTGGGAGGCATGCCCTAAAGTGCATGTCCGGACTGCGAAAATAGCAGAAAAAGCATCTGGGGGCAGATAAATAAGTAAGTAATAAATCATCTTTCAAGGTCACCGACCGAATATTCCCTTAAGAACGCTAGCCTTCGGCTTCACCCAGTCTGAGGTACACATCCAGCTGACCCAGCAGTAACAATCGCAGAGGTGCTCCCTTTACCTCCTAACCGAACAATCGGGAACGCAGGGGTAAGCACAAGAGCCAGGCAACCCGGCTTGGCCAAAACTTAAGTCATATCGATGCATATAATGGTGATCAAAAGGTACATGCGGAAGTATGACACATGTGTTGGGCATGAAGCCCATAGAAATAAGCTTCTGTTAAAGAAGCCCCCAGGTATAACGAGTGCGAGTAGCACATTGAGTGAGTACGAACAAAGCGCGGATCAGCCCTCAAGAGGCTTTTACTGAAAGAGGGAGGAAAAAGGAGGGAAAACAAAGACAGCGAAAAAACATGAAAGGTGGACAGAGGAAGGAGACGAACCCTGAGTCCGGTGCTAGGCGTAAAATCTTCGGAGACGGACTGCGTTCCATGGGTTTGGCTCGAGTCGGTTGTCAGATGCGTTGCGTAGACGATATGCACCGCCGGTAAGGACTTGGTCGATGATGAAGGGACCTTCCCATTTGGGCTTAAGTTTGTCCTGTTTCTTGTCCGGTAGGCATAGAACTAGCTCGCCAACATTGTAAGTTTTGGCCCGTACTTCTCTGCTTTGATATCTTCGAGCCTGCTGTTGATAGAATGCGGAACGGGATTTTGCCACATCGCGCTGCTCCTCTAAAGCGTCCAAACTGTCCTGCCGATCTAACTCGGCCTCTTTTTCCTCGTACATGCGCACGCGAGGTGAGTCATGAATTATATCGCAGGGCAAAACTGTTGGGGAACGTAGCAGAAATTCAAAAAATTTTCCTACGTATCACCAAGATCTATCTATGGAGAGACCAGCAACGAGTAGAAAGGGAGTGCATCTACATACTCTTGTAGATCGCTAAGCGGAAGCGTTCAAGTGAACGGGGTTGATAGAGTCGTACTCGTCGTGATTCAGATCACCGATGATCAAGTGCCGAACGGACGGCACCTCCGCGTTCAACACACGTACAGCCCGGTGACGTCTCCCACGCCTTGATCCAGCAAGGAGAGAGGGAGAGGTTGAGGAAGACTCCATCCAGCAGCAGCACAACGGCGTGGTGGTGGTGGAGGAGCGTGGCAATCCCGCAGGGCTTCGCCAAGCACCATGGGAGAAGAGGAGGAGGGAGAGGGGCAGGGCTGCACTAACGAGAGATCAAATCATCTGTTATGGGCAGCCCCTAGGCCTCATATATATAGGGGGGAAGGGGGCTGCGCCCCCTTTAGGGTTTTCCCACCCCCTAGGGGCGGCGGCCAGCCCTAGATGGGTTTTGGGGTGCGGCCAAGGAGGGGGGGAGGAGTCCATCCTCCCCAAGGCACCTCGGAGGTGCCTTCCCCCTTGAGGACTCTTCCCTCTAGGGTTCCCTAGGCGCATGGGCCTCTTGGGGCTGGTGCCCTTGGCCCATGTAGGCCAAGGCACACCCCCTACAGCCCATGTGGCCCCCCGGGGCAGGTGGCCCCACCCGGTGGGCCCCTGGGACCCTTCCGGTGGTCCCGGTACAATACCGATGACCCCGAAACTTGTCCCGATGGCCGAAACAGGACTTCCTATATATAAATCTTTACCTCCAGACCATTCCGGAACTCCTCGTGACGTCCGGGATCTCATCCGGGACTCCGAACAACATTCGGTAACCACATACAAGCTTCCTTTATAACCCTAGCGTCATCGAACCTTAAGTGTGTAGACCCTACGGGTTCGGGAGACATGCAGACATGACCGAGACGTTCTCCGGTCAATAACCAACAGCGGGATCTGGATACCCATGTTGGCTCCCACATGTTCCACGATGATCTCATCGGATGAAACACGATGTCAAGGACTCAATCGATCCCGTATACTATTCCCTTTGTCTAGCGGTATTTTACTTGCCCGAGATTCGATCGTCGGTATCCAATACCTTGTTCAATCTCGTTACCGGCAAGTCACTTTACTCGTTCCGTAACACATCATCCCGTGATCAACTCCTTGGTCACATTGCGCATATGATGATGTCCTACCGAGTGGGCCCAGAGATACCTCTCCGTTTACACGGAGTGACAAATCCCAGTCTCGATTCGTGCCAACCCAACAGACACTTTCGGAGATACCTGTGATGCACCTTTATAGCCACCCAGTTACGTTGTGACGTTTGGTACACCCAAAGCATTCCTACGGTATCCGGGAGTTGCACAATCTCATGGTCTAAGGAAAAGATACTTGACATTGGCAAAGCTCTAGCAAATGAACTACACGATCTTTTGTGCTAGTCTTAGGATTGGGTCTTGTCCATCACATCATTCTCCTAATGATGTGATCCCGTTATCAACAACATCCAATGTCCATAGCCAGGAAACCATGACTATCTGTTGATCACAACGAGCTAGTCAACTAGAGGCTCACTAGGGACATATTGTGGTCTATGTATTCACACGTGTATTACGATTTCCGGATAATACAGTTATAGCATGAATAAAAGACAATTATCATGAACAAGGAAATATAATAATAATACTTTTATTATTGCCTCTAGGGCATATTTCCAACAGTCTCCCACTTGCACTAGAGTCAATAATCTAGTTCACATCGCCATGTGATTAACACTCACAGGTCACATCGCCATGTGACTAATACCCAAGAGTTTACTAGAGTCAGTAGTCTAGTTCACATCACTATGTGATTAACACTCAATGAGTTTTATGTTTGATCATGTTGCTTGTGAGAGAGGTTTTAGTCAACGGGTCTGAACCTTTCAGATCCGTGTGTGCTTTACAAATCTCTATGTCATCTCCTAGATGCAGCTACCACGCTCTATTTGGAGCTATTCCAAACAACTGTTCTACTTGGAGCTATTCTAAATTATTGGTCCATTATATGTATCTGGTCTCTCTACTCAGAGCTATCCGGATAGGTGTCAAGCTTGCATCGTCGTAACCTTTACGACGAACTCTTTTACCACCTCCATAATCAAGAAAATTCCTTAGTCCACTAGTTACTAATGATAACTTTGACCGCTGTCCTGTGAGCCATTCTTGGATCACTCTTGTACCCCTTGACTGACTCATGGCAAGGCACACTTCAGGTGCGGTACACAGCATAGCATACTGAAGAGCCTACGTCTTAAGCATAGGGGACGACCTTCGTCCTTTCTCTCTATTCTGCCGTGGTCGAGCTTTAAGTCTTAACTTCGTACCTTACAACTCAGGCAAGAACTCCTTCTTTGAATGGTCCATCTTGAACACCTTCAAGATCATGTCAAGGTATGTGCTCATTTGAAAGTATTATTAAGCATTTTGATCTATCCTTATAGATCTTGATGCTCAATGTTCAAGTAGCTTAATCCATGCTTTCCATTGAAAAACACTTTCAAAATAACCCTATATGCTTTCCAGAAATTCTACGTCATTTCTGATCAACAATATGTCAACAACATATACTCATCAGAAATTCTATAGTGCTCCCACTCACTTCTTTGGAAATACAAGTTTCTCATAAACTTTGTACAAACCCAAAATTTTTGATCATCATCAAAGCATACATTCCAACTCCGAGATGCTCACTCCAGTCCTTAGAAGGATTGCTGGAGCTTTGCATACTTATTAGCATCTTTCGGGATTGACAAAACCTTCCGGTTGTATCACATACAACCTTTCCTCATTAAAATTGTCGAGGAAACAATGTTTTGACATCCTATCTGCAAGATTTCATAAATAATGCAGTAATCGCTAATATAATTCCAACAGACTCTTAGCATCGCTACGAGTGAGAAAATCTCATCGTAGTCAACTCCTTGAACTTGTCGGAAAACATCTTAACGACAAGTCGAGCTTTCTTAATGGTGACATTTACCATCATTGTCCGTCTTCCTTTTGAAATCCATCTGTACTCATTAGCCTTACGACCATCGAGCCGTTCTGCCAAAGTCTACACTTTGTTTTCATACATGGATCCTCTCTCGGATTTTATGGCCTCAAGCCATTTATCGGAATCCGGGCCCACCATCGCTTCTTCATAGCTCGTAGGTTCATTGTTGTCTAGCAACATGACCTTCAAGACAGGATTACGTACCACTCTGAAGTAGTACGCATCCTTGTCATCCTACGAGGTTTGGGAGTGACTTGATCCGAAGTTTCATGATCAATATCATAAGCTTCCACTTCAATTGGTGTAGGTGCCACAGGAACTACTCCCTGTGCCCTGTCACACACTAGTTGAAGAGACGGTTCAATAACCTCATCAAGTCTCCACCATCCTCCCACTCAATTCTTTTGAGAGAAACTTTTCCTCGAGAAAGGACCCGATTCTAGAAACAATCCATATTGCTTTCGGATCTGAATTAGGAGGTATACCCAACTGTTTTGGGTTTCCTATGAAGATGCATTTTATCCGCTTTGGGTTCGAGCTTATCAACCTGAAACTTTTTCATATAAGCGTCGCAGCCACAAACTTTTAAGAAACGACAACTTAGGTTTCTCTAAACCATAATTCATACGGTGTCATCTCATCGGAATTACGTGGTGCCCTATTTAAAGTGAATGTGGTTGTCTCTAATGCCTAACCCATGAACGATAGTGGTAATTCGATAAGAGACATCATGGTACGCACCATATCCAATAGGGTGCAACTATGATGTTCGGACACACCATCACATTATGGTGTTCCAGGCGGTATTAATTGCGAAACAATTTCCACAATGTCTTAATTGTGTGCCAAAACTCGTAACTTAGATATTCATCTCTATGATCATATCATAGACATTTTATCCTCTTGTCACAATGATCTGCTACTTCACTCTGAAATTACTTGAACCATTCAATAATTCAGACTTGTGTTTCATCAAGTAAATATACTCAACATTTACTCGAATCATCTGTGAAGTAAGAACATAATGATATTCACTGCATGCCTCAGCACTCATTCTACTGCACACATCAAAATGTGTTACTTCCAACAAGTTGCTATCTTCTTCCATCTTACTGAAATGAGGCTTTTCAGTCATCTTGCCCATGTGGTATGATTTGCATATCTCAAGTGATTCAAAATCAAGTGAGTCCGAACGATCCATTTGCATGGAGTTTCTTCATGCATATACACCAATAGACATGGTTCGCATGTCTCAAACTTTTCAAAAACGAGTGAGTCCAAAGATCCATCAACATGGAGCTTCTTCATGCGTTTTATACCATTATGACTTACATGGCAGTGCCACAAGTAAGTGGTACTATCATTACTATCTTATATCTTTTGGCATGAAAATGTGTATCACTACGACCGAGATTCAATAAACCATTCCTTTAGGTGCAAGACCATTGAAGGTATTATTCAAAAATAGAGTAACCATTATTCTCCTTAAATGAATAACCGTATTGCGATAGACATAATCCAATCATGTCTATGCTCAACGCAAACACCAATCTCGGTGGTAGAGGGAGCGTGCGATGCTTGATCATATCAACCTTGGAAACACTTCCAACATATATCGTCAGCTCACCTTTAGCTAGTCTCCTTTTATTCCGTAGCTTTTATTTCGAGTTACTAACACTTAGCAACCGAACCGGTATCCAATACCCTGGTGCTACTAGGAGTACTAGTAAAGTACACATTAACATAATGTATATCCAATATACTTCTATCGACCTTGCCAGCCTTCTCATCTACCAAGTATCTAGGGTAATGCTGCTCCAGTGGTTGTTCCCCTTATTACAGAAGCACTTAGTCTCGGGTTTGGGTTCAACCTTGGGTTTCTTCACTAGAGCAGCAGCTGAATTGCCGTTTCATGAAGTATCCCTTTGTTCCCTTGCCCTTCTTGAAACTAGTGGTTTCACCAACCATCAACAATTGATGCTCCTTCTTGATTTCTACTTTCGCGGTGTCAAACATCATGAATATTTCAAGGATCATCATATCTATCCCTGATATGTTATAGTTAATCACGAAGCTCTAGCAGCTTGATGGCAATGACTTTGGGGAAACATCACTATCTCATCTGGAGGATCAACTCCCACTCGATTCAAGTGATTGTTGTGCTCAGACAATCTGAGCACAAGCTCAACGATTTAGCTTTTCTCCCTTAGTTTGCAGGCTAAGAAAATCGTCGGAGGTCTTATACCTCTTGACGTGGGCACGAGCCTGAAATCCCAATTTTAGCCCTCGAAACATCTCATATGTTCCGCGACGTTTCGAAAACGTCTTTGGTGCCTCTACTTAAACCATTTAATTGAACTATCACGTAGTTATCAAAACGTGTATGTCCGATGTTCGCAACATCGACAAACGACGTTGGGGTTCAGCACACTGAGCGGTGCATTAAGGACATATGCTTTCTACTGATCGCATAATCGCTACTATCAACTTTCAACTATATTTTCTCTAGGAACATATCTAAACAGTGGAACTAAAGCGCGAGCTTACGACATAATTTGCAAAAGGTCTTTTGACTATTTCAGGATAATTAAGTTCATCTTATGAACTCCCACTTAGATAGACATCCCTCTGGTCATCTAAGTGATCACATGATCCGAGTCAACTAGGCCGTGTCCGATCATCACGTGAGACGGACTAGTCATCATCGGTGAACATCTTCATGTTGATCGTATCTACCATACGACTCATGCTCGACCTTTCGGTCTCCATGTTCCGAGGCCATGTCTGCACATGCTAGGCTCGTCAAGTTAACCCTAAGTGTTTTCGCTGTGTAAAACTGTCTTACACCCGTTGTATGTGAACGTAAGAATCCATCACACCCAATCATCACATGGTGCTTAGAAGCGACGAACCGTAGCAACGGTGCACAGTTAGGGGAGAACACTTCTTGAAATTTTGTAAGGGATCATCTTATTTACTACCGTCGTCCTAAGCAAACAAGATGCATAAACATGATAAACATCACATGCAATCAAATAGTGACATGATATGGCCAATATCATTTTTCTCCTTTTGATCTTCATCTTCGGGGCTCCATGATCATCATCGTCACCGGCACGACACCATGATCTCCATCATCATGATCTCCATCATCGTGTCTTCATGAAGTTGTCACGCCAACGACTACTTCTACTTCTATGACTAACGCGTTTAGCAATAAAGTAAAGTAGTTTACATGGCGTTCTTCAATGACACGCAGGTCATACAATAAATAAAGACAACTCCTATGGCTCCTGCCGGTTGTCATACTCATCGACATGCAAGTCGTGAATCCTATTACAAGAACATGATCAATCTCATACATCACATATCATTCATCACATTCTTCTTGGCCATATCACATCACAAAGCATACCCTGCAAAAACAAGTTAGACGTCCTCTAATTGTTGTTTGCATGTTTTACGTGGCTGCTATGGGTTTCTAGCAAGAACGTTTCTTACCTACGCAAAACCACAACGTGGTATGCCAATTGCTATTTACCCTTCATAAGGACCCTTTTCATCGAATCCGTTCCGACTAAAGTGGGAGAGACTGGCACCCGCTAGCCACCTTATGCACCAAGTGCATGTCAATCGGTGGAACCTGTCTCACGTAAGAGTACGTGTAAGGTCGGTCCGGGCCGCTTCATCCCACAATACCGTCGAAACAAGATTGGACTAGTAACGGTAAGCATATTGAACAACATCAACGCCCACAACTACTTTGTGTTCTACTCGTGCAAAGAATCTACGCAATAGACCTAGCTCATGATGCCACTGTTGGGGAACGTAGCAGAAATTCAAAAAATTTCCTACGTAACACCAAGATCTATCTATGGAGAGACCAGCAACGAGTAGAAAGAGAGTGCATCTACATACCCTTGTAGATCGCTAAGCGGAAGCGTTCAAGTGAACGGGGTTGATGGAGTCATACTCGTCGTGATTCAAATCACCGATGATCAAGTGCCGAACGGACGGCACCTCCGCGTTCAACACACATACAGCCCGGTGACGTCTCCCATGCCTTGATCCAGCAAGGAGAGAGGGAGAGGTTGAGGAAGACTCCATCTAGCAGCAGCACAACGGCGTGGTGGTGATGGAGGAGCGTGGCAATCCTGCAGGGCTTCGCCAAGCACCTACGGGAGAGGAGGAGGTGTCACGGGAGGGAGGGAGGCGCCAAGGGCTCAGGTGTGGATGCCCTCCCTCCCCTCCACTATATATAGGGGCAGGGGAGAGGGGGGAGGCGCAGCCTTGCCCCCTACTCCAAGAAAGGGGTGCGGCCAAGAGGGGGGGAGGAGTCCATCCTCCCCAAGGCACCTCGGAGGTGCCTTCCCCCTCGAGGACTCTTCCCTCTAGGGTTCCCTAGGCGCATGGGCCTCTTGGGGCTGGTGCCCTAGGCCCATGTAGGCCAAGGCGCACCCCCTACAGCCCATGTGGCCCCCCGGGGCAGGTGGCCCCACCCGGTGGTCCCGGTACAATACCGATGACCCCGAAACTTGTCCCGATGGCCGAAACAGGACTTCCTATATATAAATCTTTACCTCCGGACCATTCCGGAACTCCTCGTGACGTCCGGGATCTCATCCGGGACTCCGAACAACATTCGGTAACCACATACAAGCTTCCTTTATAACCCTAGCGTCATCGAACCTTAAGTGTGTAGACCCTACGGGTTCGGGAGACATGCAGACATGACCGAGACGTTCTCCGGTCAATAACCAACAGCGGGATCTGGATACCCATGTTGGCTCCCACATGTTCCACGATGATCTCATCGGATGAAACACGATGTCAAGGACTCAATCGATCCCGTATACTATTCCCTTTGTCTAGCGGTATTTTACTTGCCCGAGATTCGATCGTCGGTATCCAATACCTTGTTCAATCTCGTTACCGGCAAGTCACTTTACTCGTTCCGTAACACATCATCCCGTGATCAACTCCTTGGTCACATTGCGCATATGATGATGTCCTACCGAGTGGGCCCAGAGATACCTCTCCGTTTACACGGAGTGACAAATCCCAGTCTCGATTCGTGCCAACCCAACAGACACTTTCGGAGATACCTGTGATGCACCTTTATAGCCACCCAGTTACGTTGTGACGTTTGGTACACCCAAAGCATTCCTACGGTATCCGGGAGTTGCACAATCTCATGGTCTAAGGAAAAGATACTTGACATTGGCAAAGCTCTAGCAAATGAACTACACGACCTTTTGTGCTAGTCTTAGGATTGGGTCTTGTCCATCACATCATTCTCCTAATGATGTGATCCCGTTATCAACGACATCCAATGTCCATAGCCAGGAAACCATGACTATCTGTTGATCACAACGAGCTAGTCAACTAGAGGCTCACTAGGGACATATTGTGGTCTATGTATTCACACGTGTATTACGATTTCCGGATAATACAGTTATAGCATGAATAAAAGACAATTATCATGAACAAGGAAATATAATAATAATACTTTTATTATTGCCTCTAGGGCATATTTCCAACAGTCTCCCACTTGCACTAGAGTCAATAATCTAGTTCACATCGCCATGTGATTAACACTCACAGGTCACATCGCCATGTGACTAATACCCAAGAGTTTACTAGAGTCAGTAGTCTAGTTCACATCACTATGTGATTAACACTCAATGAGTTTTATGTTTGATCATGTTGCTTGTGAGAGAGGTTTTAGTCAATGGGTCTGAACCTTTCAGATCCGTGTGTGCTTTACAAATCTTTATGTCATCTCCTAGATGCAGCTACCACGCTCTATTTGGAGCTATTCCAAATAACTGTTCTACTTGCAACTATTCTAAATTGTTGCCCCATTGTACGTATCCGGTATCTCTACTTAGAGCTATCCGGATAGGTGTTAAGCTTGCATCGTCGTAACCTTTACGACGAACTCTTTTACCACCTCCATAATCGAGAAAATTCCTTAGTCCACTAGTTACTAAGGATAACTTTGACCGCTGTCCTGTGAGCCATTCTTGGATCACTCTTGTACCCCTTGACTGACTCATGGAAAGGCACACTTCAGGTGCGGTACACAGCATAGCATACTGTAGAGAGCCTATGATAAAAGCATAGGGGACGACCTTCGTCCTTTCTCTCTATTCTGCCGTGGTCGAGCTTTAAGTCTTAACTTCGTACCTTACAACTCAGGCAAGAACTCCTTCTTTGACTGGTCCATCTTGAACACCTTCAAGATCATGTCAAGGTATGTGCTCATTTGAAAGTATTATTAAGCATTTTGATCTATCCTTATAGATCTTGATGCTCAATGTTCAAGTAGCTTAATCCAGGCTTTCCATTGAAAAACACTTTCAAAATAACCCTATATGCTTTCCAGAAATTCTACGTCATTTCTGATCAACAATATGTCAACAACATATACTCATCAGAAATTCTATAGTGCTCCCACTCACTTCTTTGGAAATACAAGTTTCTCATAAACTTTGTAGAAATCCAAAATCTTTGATCATCTCATCAAAGCGTACATTCCAACTTCGAGATGCTTACTCCAGTCCTTAGAAGGATTGCTGGAGCTAGCATACCTTTTAGCATCCTTAGGATCGACAAAACCTTTCTGATTGTATTACATACAACCTTTCCTTACGAAACTGGTAAGGAAACTCGTTTTGACATCCATCTGCCAGATTTCATAAATGCAGCTAATGCTAACATGATTCCGACGGACTTTAAGCATCGCTACGGATGAGAAAATCTCATCGTAGTCAACTCCTTGAACTTGTGAAAAAAAAACTTTTCGCCACAAGTCGAGCTTCATAGATGGTGACATTACCATCCACGTCCGTCTTCTTCTTAAAGATCCATTTATCTTAATGGCTTGCCGATCATCGGGCAAGTCCACCAAAGTCCATGGATCCGTTCTCGGATTTTATGGCCTCTAACCATTTGTAGGAATTCGGGCCCACCATCGCTTCTCCATAGCTCGTAGGTTCATTGTTGTCTAGCAACATGACTTCCAAGACAGGATCACCTTACCACTCCGAAGTAGTACGTGTCCTTGTCGTCCTACGAGGTTCGGTAGTGACTTGATCCGAAGCTTTATGATCACTATCATAAGCTTCTACTTCAATTGGTGTAGGTGCCACAGGAACAACTTCCTGTGCCCTGCCACACACTAGTTGAAGAGACGGTTCAATAACCTCATCAAGTCTCCACCATCCTCCCACTCAATTCTTTCGAGAGAAACTTTTCCTCGAGAAAGGACCCGATTCTAGAAACAATCCATATTGCTTTCGGATCTGAATTAGGAGGTATACCCAACTGTTTTGGGTTTCCTATGAAGATGCATTTTATCCGCTTTGGGTTCGAGCTTATCAACCTGAAATTTTTTCATATAAGCGTCGCAGCCCCAAACTTTTAAGAAACGACAACTTAGGTTTCTCTAAACCATAATTCATACGGTGTCATCTCATCGGAATTACGTGGTGCCCTATTTAAAGTGAATGTGGTTGTCTCTAATGCCTAACCCATGAACGATAGTGGTAATTCGATAAGAGACATCATGGTACGCACCATATCCAATAGGGTGCAACTATGATGTTCGGACACACCATCACACTATGGTGTTCCAGGCGGTATTAATTGTGAAACATTTTCCACAATGTCTTAATTGTGTGCCAAAACTCGTAACTCAGATATTCATCTCTATGATCATATCATAGACATTCTATCATCTTGTCACGAAGATCTTAAACTTCACTCTGAAATTACTTGAACCATTCAATAATTCAGACTTGTGTTTCATCAAGTAAATATTCTCAACATCTACTCAAATCATCCGTGAAGTAAGAACATAACGATATTCACTGCATGCCTCAGCACTCATTGGACTGCACACATCAAAATGTGTTACTTCCAACAAGTTGCTATCTTGTTCAATCTTACTGAAAATAAGGCTTTTCAGTCATCTTGCCCATGTGGTATGATTTGCATATCTCAAGTGATTCAAAATCAAGTGAGTCCGAACGATCCATTTGCATGGAGTTTCTTCATGCATATACACCAATAGACATGGTTCGCATGTCTCAAACTTTTCAAAAACGAGTGAGTCCAAAGATCCATCAACATGGAGCTTCTTCATGCGTTTTATACCATTATGACTTACATGGCAGTGCCACAAGTAAGTGGTACTATCATTACTATCTTATATCTTTTGGCATGAAAATGTGTATCACTACGACCGAGATTCAATAAACCATTCCTTTAGGTGCAAGAGCACTCATTCAGGTTTAATACTAATCTTGATGGTAGAGGGAGCGTGCGATGTTAGATCACATCAAACTTGGAAACACTTCCAACACATATCGTCAGCTCACCTTTAGCCAGTCTCCGTTTTATTCCGTAGCTTTTATTTCGAGTTACTAACACTTAGCAACCGAACCGGTATCTAATACCCTGGTGCTACTAGGAGTACTAGTAAAGTACACATTAACATAATGTATATCCAATATACTTCTATCGACCTTGCCAGCCTTCTCATCTACCAAGTATCTAGGGTAATTCTGCTCTAGTGACTGTTCCCCTTATTACAGAAGCACTTAGTCTCGGGTTTGGGTTCAACCTTGGGTTTCTTCACTAGTGCAGCAGCCGATTTGCCGTTTCATGAAGTATCCCTTCTTGCCCTTGCCCTTCTTGAAACTAGTGGTTTCACCAACCATCAACAATTGATGCTCCTTCTTGATTTCCACTTTCGCGGTGTCAAACATCGCGAATACCTCAAGGATCATCATATCTATCCCTGATATGTTATAGTTCATCACGAAGCTCTAGCAGCTTGGTGGCAATGACTTTGGAGAAACATCACTATCTCATCTGGAAGATCAACTCCCACTTGATTCAAGTGATTGTTGCACTCAGACAATCTGAGCACAAGCTCAACAATTGAGCTTCTCTCCTTAGTTTGCAGGCTAAGAAAATCGTCGGAGGTCTTATACCTCTTGACGTGGGCACGAGCCTGAAATCTCAATTCAGCCCTCGAAACATCTCATGTGTTCCGTGACGTTTTGAAAACGTCTTTGGTGCCTCTACTTAAACCATTTAACTGAACTATCACGTAGTTATCAAAACGTGTATGTTCGATGTTCGAAACATCCACAAACGATGTTTGGGGTTCAGCACACTAAGCGGTGCATTAAGGACATAAGCTTTCTACTGATCGCATAATCGCTACTGTCAACTTTCAACTATATTTTCTCTAGGAACATATCTAAACAGTAGAACTATAGCGCGAGCTACGACATAATTTGCAAAGGGTCTTTTGACTATGTTCAAGATAATTAAGTTCATCTTATGAACTCCCACTCAGATAGACATCCCTCTAGTCATCTAAGTGATTACATGATCCGAGTCAAACTAGGCCGTGTCCGATCATCACGTGAGACGGACTAGTCATCATCGGTGAACATCTTCATGTTGATCGTATCTACTATACGACTCATGCTCGACCTTTCGGTCTCTGTGTTCCGAGGCCATGTCTGTACATGCTAGGCTCGTCAAGTTAACCCTAAGTGTTTTCGCTGTGTAAAACTGTCTTACACCCGTTGTATGTGAACGTAAGAATCTATCACACCCGATCATCACGTGGTGCTTCGAAACGACGAACTGTAGCAACGGTGCACAGTTAGGGGAGAACACTTCTTGAAATTTTAATGAGGGATCATCTTATTTACTACCGTCGTTCTAAGAAAATAAGATGCATAAACATAATAAACATCACATGCAATTATATAGTTGTGACATGATATGGCCAATATCATATAGCTCCATTGATCTCCATCTTCGGGGCTCCATGATCATCTTGTCACCGGCATGACACCATGATCTCCATCATCATGATCTCCATCATCGTGTCTTCATGAAGTTGTCACGCCAACGACTACTTCTACTTCTATGACTAACGCGTTTAGCAATAAAGTAAAGTAGTTTACATGGCGTTCTTCAATGACACGCAGGTCATACAAAAAATAAAGACAACTCCTATGGCTCCTGCCAGTTGTCATACTCATCGACATGCAAGTCGTGAATCCTATTACAAGAACATGATCAATCTCATACATCACATATATCATTCATCACATCCTTTGGCCATATCACATCACATAGCATACCCTGCAAAAACAAGTTAGACGTCCTCTAATTGTTGTTGCATGTTTTACGTGGCTGCTATGGGTTTCTAGCAAGAACGTTTCTTACCTACGCATGAACCACAACGTGATATGCCAATTGCTATTTACCCTTCATAAGGACCCTTTTCATCGAATCCGATCCGACTAAAGTGGGAGAGACAGACACCCGCCAACCACCTTATGCAACTAGTGCATGTTTGTCGGTGGAACCGGTCTCATGTAAGCGTACGTGTAAGGTTGGTCCGGGCCGCTTCATCCCACGATGCCGCCGAATCAAGATAAGACTAGTAACGGCAAGCATATTGAACAATATCGACGCCCACAACTACTTTGTGTTCTACTCGTGCAAAGAATCTACGCAATAGACCTAGCTCATGATGCCACTGTTGGGGAACGTAGCAGAAATTCAAAAAATTTTCCTACGTATCACCAAGATCTATCTATGGAGAGACCAGCAACGAGTAGAAAGGGAGTGCATCTACATACCCTTGTAGATCGCTAAGCGGAAGCGTTCAAGTGAACGGGGTTGATGGAGTCGTACTCGTCGTGATTCAGATCACCGATGATCAAGTGCCAAACGGACGGCACCTCCGCGTTCAACACACGTACAGCCCGGTGACGTCTCCCACGCCTTGATCCAGCAAGGAGAGAGGGAGAGGTTGAGGAAGACTCCATCCAGCAGCAGCACAACGGCGTGGTGGTGGTGGAGGAGCGTGGCAATCCCGCAGGGCTTCGCCAAGCACCATGGGAGAAGAGGAGGAGGGAGAGGGGCAGGGCTGCACTAACGAGAGATCAAATCATCTGTTATGGGAAGCCCCTAGGCCTCATATATATAGGGGGGAAGGGGGCTGCGCCCCCTTTAGGGTTTTCCCACCCCCTAGGGGCGGCGGCCAGCCCTAGATGGGTTTTGGGGTGCGGCCAAGGAGGGGGGGAGGAGTCCATCCTCCCCAAGGCACCTCGGAGGTGCCTTCCCCCTTGAGGACTCTTCCCTCTAGGGTTCCCTAGGCGCATGGGCCTCTTGGGGCTGGTGCCCTTGGCCCATGTAGGCCAAGGCACACCCCCTACAGCCCATGTGGCCCCCCGGGGCAGGTGGCCCCACCCGGTGGGCCCCCGGGACCCTTCCGGTGGTCCCGGTACAATACCGATGACCCTGAAACTTGTCCCGATGGCCGAAACAGGACTTCCTATATATAAATCTTTACCTCCAGACCATTCCGGAACTCCTCGTGACGTCCGGGATCTCATCCGGGACTCCGAACAACATTCAGTAACCACATACAAGCTTCCTTTATAACCCTAGCGTCATCGAACCTTAAGTGTGTAGACCCTACGGGTTCGGGAGACATGCAGACATGACCGAGACGTTCTCCGGTCAATAACCAACAGCGGGATCTGGATACCCATGTTGGCTCCCACATGTTCCACGATGATCTCATCGGATGAAACACGATGTCAAGGACTCAATCGATCCCGTATACTATTCCCTTTGTCTAGCGGTATTTTACTTGCCCGAGATTCGATCGTCGGTATCCAATACCTTGTTCAATCTCGTTACCGGCAAGTCACTTTACTCGTTCCGTAACACATCATCCCGTGATCAACTCCTTGGTCACATTGCGCATATGATGATGTCCTACCGAGTGGGCCCAGAGATACCTCTCCGTTTACACGGAGTGACAAATCCCAGTCTCGATTCGTGCCAACCCAACAGACACTTTCGGAGATACCTGTGATGCACCTTTATAGCCACCCAGTTACGTTGTGACGTTTGGTACACCCAAAGCATTCCTACGGTATCCGGGAGTTGCACAATCTCATGGTCTAAGGAAAAGATACTTGACATTGGCAAAGCTCTAGCAAATGAACTACACGACCTTTTGTGCTAGTCTTAGGATTGGGTCTTGTCCATCACATCATTCTCCTAATGATGTGATCCCGTTATCAACGACATGCAATGTCCATAGCCAGGAAACCATGACTATCTGTTGATCACAACGAGCTAGTCAACTAGAGGCTCACTAGGGACATATTGTGGTCTATGTATTCACACGTGTATTACGATTTCCGGATAATACAGTTATAGCATGAATAAAAGACAATTATCATGAACAAGGAAATATAATAATAATACTTTTATTATTGCCTCTAGGGCATATTTCCAACAAAAACTGCCTCAGCGCCGTATACCATAAAAAATGGTGTGAATCCGGTTGTGCGGTTTGGCGTGGTCTGCAACCCCCAGAGTACAGAGTCGAGCTCCTCTACCCAGTGCGTGTTAGATTCCGTGAGGGACCGCACTAATCTGGGTTTGATGCCGCTCATGATTAGACCATTTGCTCGTTCCACTTGACCGTTAGTTTGAGGGTGGTAGACTGAAGCATAGTCGAGCTTGATGCCCATGTTTTTGCACCAGAGTTTAACCTCGTCGGCCGTGAAATTCGTGCCGTTATCAGTGATGACGCTGTGGGGGACGCCAAAACGGTGTACTACCCCGGATATGAAGTCTATCACAGGTCCGGATTCTGCCGTTTTAACCGGCTTGGCCTCTATCCATTTGGTGAATTTGTCCACCATGACCAATAAGTATTTGTGCTTGTGGGTTCCCCCTTTAAGGGGTCCAACCATGTCAAGCCCCCAGACCGCGAACAGCCAAGTAATGGGTATAGTTTTGAGGGCGGTGGGTGGCATGTGGCTCTGATTAGCAAAGAGCTGGCAACCGACGCATCGTTGGACTAAGTCCTGAGCATCTGCCCGGGCGGTCGGCCAATAAAATCCTATACGGAAGGCCTTGCCTACAAGAGCCCGGGCGGCGGCGTGGTGCCCGCCGAGTCCAGCGTGAATTTCAGCCAGGAGATTTCGCCCTTCCTCTTCGGAGATACACCTTTGAAGGACTCCGGTTGTGCTTTTCCTATAAAGTTCTCCCTCATGGACCTTGTAGGCTTCAGATCGCCGAACTATGCAGCGGGCCTCATTTTGGTCTTCGGGAAGTTCCTGCCTGATTAAGTAGGCTAGGAATGGTTCCGTCCATGGGGCAATTACTGCCAGTATTTTGTGGGCTGAATCTGTTATTTCATTGGCTGAGCCACCGATTGTGTCAGAATGTTCTGCGTTAGGTGATGCAGTTGGTTCCAGATTGTTATTTCCGGACTCCTCTTCCCATAATACGGATGGCTCAAAGAGCCGTTCCAGGAAGATGTTTGGAGGGACGGCGTCGCGTTTTGCGCCGATGCGTGCCAACACGTCTGCTGCCTGGTTATTATCCCGGGCTATGTGGTGGAATTCGAGTCCTTCGAACCGGGCTGACATTTTTAGGACAACGTTACGGTAGGCTGCCATTTTCGGATCATTGGCGTCAAAGTCTCCATTTACTTGGGATATTGCGAGGTTTGAATCCCCGCGCACGTCTAGGCGTTGAATACCCATGGAGATTGCCATCCGGAGGCCATGTAGAAGGGCCTCGTATTCGGCTGCATTGTTGGATTCCGTGTACATTATTTGAAGCACGTATTGGACTGTGTCTCCGGTTGGGGACGTCAAGACGACGCCAGCCCCCAAGCCAGCCAACATTTTGGAGCCGTCGAAATGCATGATCCAATTGGAGTATGCGCCGCACTCTTTAGGGAGTTCGGCTTCGGTCCATTTGGCGATGAAGTCAGCTAGAACTTGCGATTTTATAGCTCGCCGTGGTTTGTAGGTTATGTCAAATGGTAAGAGCTCAATGGCCCATTTTGCAATCCTACCCATCGCGTCGCGCTTGTTTATAATATCGTTGAGAGGTACTTCGGAGGCTATCGTCCCGGACTAGGGGGTGTCCGAATAGCCGAACTATCATCATCTGCCGGACTCCAAGACTATGAAGATAGAAGATTGAAGATTTCGTCCCGTGTCCGGATGGGACTTTCCTTGGTGTGGAAGGCAAGCTTGGCGATACGGATATGTAGATCTCCTACCATTGTAACCGACTCTGTGTAACCCTAGCCCTCTCCGGTGTCTATATAAACCGGATGGCTTTAGTCCGTAGGACGAACAACAATCATACCATAGGCTAGCTTCTAGGGTTTAGCCTCCTTGATCTCGTGGTAGATCTACTCTTGTAACACACATCATCAATATTAATCAAGCAGGACGTAGGGTTTTACCTCCATCAAGAGGGCCCGAACCTGGGTAAAACATCGTGTCCCTTGTCTCCTGTTACCATCCGCCTAGACGCACAGTTCGGGACCCCCTACCCGAGATCCACCGGTTTTGACACCGACATTGGTTCTTTCATTGAGAGTTCCTCTGTGTCGTCACCGATAGGCTCGATGGCTTCTTCGATCATCAACAACGACGCAGTCCAGGGTGAGACCTTCCTCCCCGGACAGATCTTCGTATTCGGCGGCTTTGCACTGCGGGCCAACTCGCTTGGTCATCTGGAGCAGATCGAAAGCTACGGCCCTGGCCGTCAGGTCAGATTTGGAAGTTTGAACTTCACGGCGGACATCCGTGGGGACTTGATCTTCGATGGATTCAAGCCACAGCCAAGCGTGCCGCACTGTCACGACGGGCATGATTTAGCTCTGCAGCCAGACAGTACCCTGGAGGCCGCACTCGAGCCCGCTCCGACCTTCAATTCGGAGCCGACCGTGCAGATCGAGGACGGATGGCTAGACACCGCCTCGGGGCTGCAACCTCTATGGCGATAGAGCCAAACACTGACCTTGTCCCTCATGAAGCTCATGACTCCGAAGTGCCGGACTCCTCGCCGGACTCCGAACCTCCCGCGCCCCCTCCGATAGAATCCGATTGGGCGCCGATCATGGAGTTCACCGCGGCGGACATCTTTCGGCGACATCTTGAGTTCGCTAAAGTATCTCTCGTTATCAGGAGAGCCCTGGCCGGACTGCGGTCAGGATGGTTGGGATGTGGACGACGAAGAAATTCAAAGCCCACCCACCACCCACTTAGTAGCCACTATCGACGATCTAACCGACATGCTCGACTACGACTCCGAAGACATCGACAGTATGGACGACGATGCCGGAGACGACCAAGAACCAGCGCCTACCGGGCACTGGAAGGCCACCTCATCATATGACATATACATGGTGGATATCCCAAAGGATGGGAATGGCGAAGGAACAGCGGAGGATGACCCCTCCAAGAAACAGCCCAAGCGCCAGCGTCAGCGGCGCCGCTCTAAATCCCGCCACAGCAAGAATGAAGATTCCGGCACCGGAGATAATAACACCCCAGACAGTGCCGAAGACAACCCCCTCCAGCAAAATTCAGCACAGGAGGACGGAGACGCCAGCCCTCATGGGAGAGCGGCAGAAGAAGAGGTAGAGGATTATATGCCTCCCTCCGGAGACGAGGCAAGCCTCGACGACGACGAATTCATCGAGCCTGAGGATCCCGTCGAACAAGAGCGTTTTAAACGCAGGCTTATGGCCACAGCAAACAGCCTCAAGAAAAAGCAGCAACAGCTTAGAGCTGATCAAGATCTGCTAGCTGACAGATGGACTGAAGTCCTCGCGGCTGAAGAGCATGAGCTTGAACGCCCCTCCAAAAGCTACCCTAAATGCAAGCTGCTCCCCCGATTAGAGGAGGAGGCGTATGAACCTGCATCACTAGCAGACAATACGGCTGACCGACCACCGTGTGGTCACGATAGAGAGGCCTCTAGGCCCTTCACCAAAACCGTACCCCGGCATCACTCGAAAAGCACAAGGCCACAGGGGAACACTCCGGACTTGCGAGATATATTGGAGGATAAGGCAAGACAATCAAGATCGATCTATGGATCGCATGGGCGCCCCATGATATGTGACGACGACCGTCGCGCCGGACACAGTAAGTCCGTCCGGGCCGAACAAAATAGACAAAGCTCTTTTGAGCTCCGTCATGATATCGCCCAGTACAGAGGCGCCGCACACCCCCTATGCTTCACAGATGAAGTAATGGATCATCAAATCCCTGAAGGGTTTAAACCCGTAAATATTGAATCATACGATGGCACAACAGACCCAGCGGTTTGGATCAAAGACTATCTCCTCCACATCCACATGGCCCGCGGATACGATCTTCATGCCATCAAATATCTCCCACTCAAGCTTAAAGGACCAGCCCGACATTGGCTTAACAGCTTGCCAGCAGAGTCAATCGGGAGTTGGGAGGACCTGGAAGCCGCATTCCTCGATAACTTCCAAGGCACGTATGTGCGACCACCAGACGCTGGTGACCTAAGCCACATAATTCAGCAGCCAGACGAATCGGCCAGACAATTCTGGACACAGTTCTTAACCAAGAAAACCCAAATCGTTGACTGTCCGGATGCGGAGGCCCTCGCGGCCTTCAAGCATAACATCCGCGACGAATGGCTTGCCCGGCACCTGGGACAGGAAAAGCCGAAATCCATGGCAGCCCTCACATCACTCATGACCCACTTCTGCGCGGGTGAGGACAACTGGCTAGCACGCAGCAACAACCTCAGCAAAAATTCTGGCAGTCCGGATATCAAGGACCGTAATGGCAGGTCGCGTCACAACAAAAACAAACGCCGCATTAACGACGATAATAGTGAAGATACGACAGTCAATGCCAGATTCAGAGGCTCTAAACCCAGTCAGCGGAAAAAGCCATTCAAAAGAACTACTCCGGGTCTGTCCAATTTGGACCGAATACTCGACCGCTCATGCCAGATACACGGCACCCCCGAAAAACCAGCCAACCACACCAACAGGGACTGTTGGGTATTCAAGCAGGCAGGCAAGTTAATTGCCGAAAACAATGACAAGGGGCTGCATAGCGAGGACGAGGAAGAGACCCGACCGCCGAACAATAGAGGACAGAAGGGTTTCCCCCCACAGGTGCGTACGGTGAACATGAGATACGCAACACACATACCCAAAAGGGAGTGGAAGCGTGCACTCAGGGATGTATACGCGATGGAGCCAGTTGCCCCGAAGTTCAATCCATGGTCCTCCTGCCCGATCACTTTTGACCGAAGGGACCACCCCACCAGCATCCGCCATGGCGGATTTGCCGCATTGGTTTTAGACCCAATCGTCGATGGATTTCACCTCACCAGAGTCCTGATGGACGGCGGCAGCAGCCTGAATCTGCTTTATCAGGATACAGTGTGCAAAATGGGCATAGACCCCTCAAGGATTAAACCTACCAAGACTACCTTTAAAGGCGTCATACCAGGTGTAGAAGCCAATTGCATAGGCTCAGTTACACTAGAAGTGGTCTTCGGATCCCCGGATAACTTCTGAAGCGAGGAGTTAATCTTCGACATAGTTCTGTTCCACAGCGGCTATCATGCTCTGTTCGGATGTACCGCGTTTGCAAAGTTCAATGCGGTGCCGCACTACGCATACCTCAAGCTCAAGATGCCAGGACCTCGAGGAGTCATCACGGTCAATGAAAACACTGAACGCTCTCTTCGAATGGAGGAACATACAACGGCTCTCATGGCAGAAGTACAGTGCAGCCTCTTAAGGCAATTCTCGAGTCCGGCCGTTAAGCGACCGGACAAGGCCAAACGCGCCCGGAGTAACCTACAACAAGACCACCTGGCACGTTCCAAGCACGCGTAGCAGTGCGGCCCCAACCCCAGCCCCTGCCAAATTTGAAGACATGTCCTTCGCGTACACCACTATGCTTTGGAGATACCATGGGCATGGGGAGAGGGGCCCGACCACGATAGGCCCAGAATGCGGCTCAACCACACTAGGGGCTCTCAAGTGTGTCGTTCTTTTTTATTCTCTTTTTCCTTTTTATTTTTACCCACAGGACTCCGTTCGTCAGAGGTCCTGTCCGGTAGCAGACCTACCGAACTCATGATACAACAGCCAGGGGAGGAGAAAGGCTACAACGAATATCCAGGTGGTCTCCATTACGAGCATTAAATCTGTTTTATACACCATTCCGCAGCCTACCCCTGGAGGGGGACATGTTTAATAGTCCCATCCCTTGCTTATCACACCATTTGTATCGTTCTGCATTCACATCAGTTTTTCTTGAATAAGTAATGCAACACCTTTTTGCTTCCAATTGCATTTCTTTCTTATACATATGTTCATTTATGACATGTTGCATCCGTACATTTTGGTACGGCTAAATACACCAGGGGCTTATGTTTCCCGCATCATGGTGTGATAAGTCCGAACACTTTCACAAGTGCGGCACCCCGAACTTATAGCATTATATGCATCGGCTCTGAATCATGTCTTGGGTCAATAGTTGGGTTTGCCCGGCTCCCATGTTTTGGTACCTTACGTTCCGTTGTATCGGCTAAGGTAGCACTGGGAGAACCACTGCGATTGCGCCCCAGTTGAGCTGGGCGAGCGCCTCAGTGGAGAAAGCTAAAACTGACCGTCATGATGACGCGAGAGCCGGTCGCTGTTCGAGAGGTTTTTTGCGAGTCCCTAAAGACTTATGCCGCTTAGAGCGAGGAGCCAGCTTTGTCCGGCCCAGGCGTGGATAGCGCCCCAAATTCGGCCTTCCGAAGACTAGGGGCTTCGCCGAAATTTAAAATTATAGAATTCTATGGCTAAGTGAGAGTGTTCAAGCATTATAAGTCCGGTTGCCTTGTTCGTTGTGTTGAGAGCCTCCCTAGATGGACCCAAAAATGGGAACAAGAGTGCTCATGTTTATCCCGAACACCCCAGCACTCGTGGCATGGGGGCTGAAGCCGACGACTTGCCATCTCTCAGATTTGATAAACAGCCGCACAGAAGGTAATATTTTAAATTAACAAGCGTTGCTTAGCGCATATGAACTAAGTTTTCAGCGCACAGGATAACGAAATGCGAGTCTACTGAAATATTACATCTTTGGAGCACTCACCCCCAATAATGCGGGCACCCTTCAGGACACTCTTATAATACATCTCGGGCGTGCGGTGCTCCTTGCCCTGCGGTGGCGCGTCCGCCACAAGCTTCTGGGCATCCATCTTGCCCCAGTGTACCTTTGCGCGGGCAAGGGCCCAACGGGCACCTTCAATACAGGCGGAGTGCTTGACAACTTCTACCCACGGACACGCATCCACCAGCCGCCGCACCAAGCCGAAGTAACTCCCAGGCATGGCCTCCTTAGGCCACAGCCGAACTATGAGGCCCTTCATGGCCTGTTCGGCCACCTTGTGGAGCTCGACCAGCTGCTTCAGCTGGTCGCTAAGGGGCACCGGATGTCCGGCCTCAGCATACTGAGACCAGAAGACCTTCTCCATCGAGCTCCCCTCCTTGGCCCTGTAGAAAGTGGCAGCATCGGACACGCTGCGGGGCAGATCTGCGAACGCTCCTGGAGAGCTCCGAATTCGGGTAAGTGATATGTAATTCACACTCACATGCTTACTTTGCATGAAAAACGCCTTACCCGCCGCTATTTTCTTCACCGCCTCGACTTCCTGGAGGGCCTTATAGGCTTCAGCCTTAGCGGCTTTGGCACTCTCAAGAGCCGTCGCAAGCTCGGACTCTCGAGCCTTCGAGTCGCGCTCCAAACTCTCATGTTTTTCCATGAGAGCCTGGAGCTCTTGCTGTACCTCCGCCACCCACGCCTCCTGCTTCTCTCGCTCAATGCGTTCCGCGGCCGCATTACGTTCGGCCGCGGACACCGCCTCCTTCAGGGTCGCCACCTCGTTAGTTGCCCCTGCAATACCCACGTTATCCTTGTCATTCTTCTTGCAACCAAAATCCTTTTCTGTAAGGTACAACTTTAATAAGGTGTTACTCACCTTCCTTGTCCTCGAGCTGCTTCTTGGCACGACCGAGCTTGTTCTCGGACCGCTCGAGGCTTTGCTTCAAAGTATTGACCTCCGCAGTCAGTGCAGCAGAGGTCAGCAGCGCAGCCTGCAATCCCATATTGACATATTTTTTATGACTCCTGCGTATATCTTTTTAGATCCTCAGTCCGGCTTTTCTCTCCGAACACCGAACCGAGCATCAGGGGCTACTGTCTATGCGGTACTATTTTACATATATCAAAATTCTTACCTCAAAGCCTGTTAGAAGGCTGCTGCAGGCTTCGGTCAGCCCGCTCTTGGCGAGCTGAACCTTCTGAATCACCACACTCATAACAGTGCGGTGTTCCTCTTCGATGGAGGTGCCATTGAGCGCCTCCAGCAAGCTATCCGGCACCTCCGGTTGGACGGAGGCTGCCGGCGTCACGGTCTTGCCCTTCTTACGAAGGGGCCGCCCGCCGGACTCCGGAGCCACCATGGGTTTCGGGGCCGAGTCCGGTGCAAAGTCCGGGAGGTTGTCCTGCAACACCTCCGGGGCCTCCTCCTCCTGGTGGGTCCCTTCCCGGGATCCCACCTCGGCATCGTCCATGTCACGGGGGGTGGAGGCGGTTGGAAGAGAATCCATATCCGACGCACCTAAGGACCCGCTCGATGAAGCGGGAAGATCATCCTTGGGCGGACTGCAGGGTTGTATGCGGCATTAGAAAGACATTGTGCAGCAAAAAAGAAAAACCATGAAGTTATTTGGGCGTCCGGATACTTACGATCTCGCCAGGGGCTTGGCCCTTGGAGGCTAGTCCTTGTCGTCGTCACTGGCGTTGGCAGAGCAGTCCGGGGAAAGAGTTTTTCCCTTCTTGGACCCTTCGGCCTCCCTCGTTGGGGAGGCCTTCCTTTTCCTCCCTCCCCCCGCTGGGGGAGAGACTTTCTTCTTCTCCTCCTCACCTTTGTGAGAGGAGTCAGCCTCGGAGTCATCATCCGATAACACCTGAAAACGGGAGCTCTTCCGAGTGCCCGTGGCCTTCTTCTTGGCCTTCTTCTCCGGCACCACGTGGGGTGCCGGAGCCAGCAGCCCCGTCAAGCGGGCGTCCGCTGGGTCCTCTGGCAATGGGGCCGGACAGATAGTCTGTTCGGCCTTCTTCAGCCAGTCCTGTCAAAGGAAAGGGAGTTTAGATCCCGCATAGAGTCACACTATGGAAAACAAGCGTCCCGTAAAGGACAAAATCACTTACCTCGTCAGCTGGACGCTGCGAGCTGAATCCGCAATCTTCGGTAGCGGATGCGGGAGCCTCGGCGCCCTTGAACAGCACCTTCTAGACATCTTCGTACGTAGTGTCGAAGAGCCCGCTCAAAGTCTGGTGCTGCGCTGGATCGAACTCCCACATGTTGAAGCCCCGTCGTTGGCACGGGAGAATCTGGCGGATGAGCATGACCTGGACTACGTTGACAAGCTTGAGCTTCTTGTCCACTAGCTTTTGGATGCAGGCTTGGAGTCCGGTCAGCTCCTCCGAATCACCCCATGTCCGGCCGCTCTCTTTCCAGGAGGTGAGCCGTGTGGGGATGCCAGATCTGAATTCGGGGGCCGCTGCCCATTCGGGGTCACGCGGCTCGGTGATGTAGAACCACCCCGATTGCCACCCCTTAATGGTTTCCACGAAAGTGCCCTCAAGCCAAGTAATGTGGGACATCCTGCCCACCATGGCGGCTCCGCACTCCGCTTGGCTGCCCTTCACAACCTTCGGCTTGACACTGAAGGTCTTGAGCCACAAGCTGAAGTGGGGATGGATGCAGAGGAAGGCCTCACACACGACGATAAATGCCGAGATGTTGAGGATGAAATTCGGGGCCGGATCATGGAAATCCAGGCCGTAGTAGAACATGAGCCCCCGGACAAAGGGATGGAGTGGGAAGCCCAGTCCGCAGAGGAAATGGGGAAGGAATACTACCCTCTCATGGGGCCTGGGGGTGGGGATGATCTCCCCCTCGTCCGGGTGCCGGTGCGCGATGTTGCTGGACAAATATCCGGCGCTGCGCAGCTTCTGGATCTGCCCCTCCATGACGGAGGAGGCCATCCACTTGCCTCCCGCTCCAGACATATTTGGAGAAGGTTGAGGTGAGATGTGCGGACTTGGGCGCTGGAGCTCGAGTTCGCGGAGATGGATAAGGCAAGGAGGAAGAAGGCGCAGGTAAAAGGGTTGGATCTTTATCCCCTTATATGGGCGGACAAAAACATGTGTCCCCACCGGCCTGATAAAACTCGCTTATCTCCCAAGCGCCGCAATCAATGGCGCAGTTGGGTTACCCATGGCCGTATTGATGGGAATCCCGGAATAAGGGGAACACGGTCTCTGCTTCGACACGATGTGCCAAGGAAACCACTTTGCTAAACGCGCTGAGGTGGTACAATAAAAACGATTCAAGTAAAGGCTTGGTAGTGGTGTGACGTCACGCCACCAAATACGTCAGCAGATTGAACTTGTGTAATATTATTCTCTCTACGGTGGTATGTGGAATTTATTTTGCAGAGCTGGACACTATCCTGGTGTTCACAATCTTCTATAAATTATTCGGAGGAGGAACCCGCCTTGCAATGCCGAAGACAATATGCACACCGGATCCAGCCCGATCTGAGGCTCAAAGGCCAAGAAGTTTCCGGATTTGGAAGCTTGGTTGGTTGGATGCTTTCCAACAAATCTGGTCCGATGCCTGACTTTAGGTTCAATATTTGATTGACATTCATCCCTCCACGGGAATCCGGCATGGAGGGATCGGGAATCCGGACATAGCTGGTTTTTAACATAGAAGAAGAGTCGCCGCATTGTTCCTCTACCAGAACAACATGGTGGGTAGCCTGGGGAGAGTTAATTTCTATTAGATCTGTTTTAAGCCCAATCTGATCGTAGTCTGTAGCGACTTCCAGGGCGGCGATGCGATCCAAGAGCTCGTTTACGGAGGAGAGCTCCATCGGATCTAGCTGCTCGATGAATTCCGAGCTGACATGAAGATCGCTTTTGATGACCTGAGAAGTCATTGTCGGAGCGGTGGCCGAACAGGCGGTCATAAGAAAACCACCTAGCCGGATAGTTTGTCCGGCGGCCAAAGCTCCCTTGATGACGGCGCCGTCTTTAAAGATGGGAAAAGACATCCTTCCTGATTGCGACGGTACAGAGGAACTCTCAATGAAAGCACCAATGTCGGTGTCAAAACCGTCAGATCTCGGGTAGGGGGTCCCGAACTGTGCGTCTAGGCGGATGGTAACAGGAGACAAGGGACACGATGTTTTACCCAGGTTCGGGCCCTCTTGATGGAGGTAAAACCCTACGTCCTGCTTGATTAATATTGATGATGTGTGTTACAAGAGTAGATCTACCACGAGATCAAGGAGGCTAAACCCTAGAAGCTAGCCTATGGTATGATTGTTGTTCGTCCTACGGACTAAAGCCATCCGGTTTATATAGACACCGGAGAGGGCTAGGGTTACACAGAGTCGGTTACAATGGTAGGAGATCTACATATCCGTATCGCCAAGCTTGCCTTCCACGCCAAGGAAAGTCCCATACGGACCCGGGACGAAGTCTTCAATCTTGTATCTTCATAGTCTTGGAATCCGGCCGATGATGATTGTTCGGCTATCCGGACACCCCCTAGTCCAGGACTCCCTCACTCATATTATATGTGGATGACATACTATTGATGGGAAATGATATAGAACTTTTGGAAAGCATAAAGGCTTACTTGAATAAGTGTTTTTCAATGAAGGACCTTGGAGAAGCTGCTTACATATTAGGAATCAAGATCTATAGAGATAGATCGAGATGCCTCATAGGTCTTTCACAAAGCAGATACCTTGATAAGATATTGAAGAAGTTCAATATGGATCAGTCCAAGAAGGGGTTCTTGCCTGTATTGCAAGGTGTGAAATTGAGCTCGACTCAAATCCCGACCATGGCAGAAGATAGAGAAAAGATGAGTGTCATCCCCTATGCCTCAGCCATAGGGTCTATTATGTATGCCATGCTGTGTACCAGACCTGATGTAAACCTTGCCGTAAGTTTGGCAGGGAGGTACCAAGGTAATCCCGGCATGGAACACTGGACAGCGGTCAAGAATATCCCGAAGTACCTGAAAAGGACTAAGGATATGTTTCTCGTTTATGGAGGTGACGAAGAGCTCGTCGTAAAGGGTTACGTCGATGCTTGCTTTGACACAGATCTGGATGACTCTAAGTCACAAACCGGATACGTGTAAATTTTGAATGGTGGGGCAGTAAGCTGGTGAAGTTGCAAGCAAAGCGTCGTGGCAGGATCTACATGTGAAGCAGAATACATGGCAGCCTCGGAGGCAGCACATGAAGCAATCTGGATGAAGGAGTTCATCACCGAGCTAGGAGTTATTCCTAATGCGTCGGGCCCGATGACTCTCTTCTGTGATAACACTGGAGCTATTGCCCTTGCCAAGGAGCCCAGGTTTCACAACAAGACCAGGCACATCAAGTGTTGCTTCAACTCCATTCGGGAAAATGTTCAAGATAGAGACATAGATATTTGTAAAGTGCATACGGATCTGAATGTCGCAGATCCATTGACTAAACCTCTTCCACGAGCAAAACATGATCAACACCAGAACTCTATGGGTGTTCGATTCATCACAATGTAACTAGATTATTGACTCTAGTGCAAGTGGGAGACTGTTGGAAATATGCCCTAGAGGCAATAATAAAATGGTTATTATTATATTTCTTTGTTCATGATAATTGTCTATTGTTCATGCTATAATTGTATTAACTCGAAACCGTAATACATGTGTGAATACATAGACCACAACATGTCCCTAGTGAGCCTCTAGTTGACTAGCTCGTTGATCAATAGATGGTCATGGTTTCCTGACTATGGACATTGGATGTCATTGATAACGGGATCACATCATTAGGAGAATGATGTGATGGACAAGACCCAATCCTAAGCATAGCACAAGATCCTGTAGTTCGTTTGCTAAAGCTTTTCTAATGTCAAGTATCATTTCCTTAGACCATGAGATCGTGCAACTCCCAGATACCGTAGGAGTGCTTTGGGTGTACCAAATATCACAACGTAACTGGGTGGCTATAAAGGTGCACTACATGTATCTCTGAAAGTTTGTGTTGGGTTGGCACGAATCGAGACTGGGATTTGTCACTCCGTATGATGGAGAGGTATCTCTGGGCCCACTTGGTAATGCATCATCATAATGAGCTCAATGTGACTAAGTACTTGGTCATGGGATCATGCATTACGGAACAAGTAAAGTGACTTGCCGGTAACGAGATTGAATGAGGTATTGGGATACCGACAATCGAATCTCGGGCAAGTAACGTACCGATTGACAAAGGGAATTGTATACGGGATTGCTTGAATCCTCGACATCGTGGTTCATCCGATGAGATCATCGTATAACATGTGGGAGCCAACATGGGTATCCAGATCCCATTGTTGGTTATTGGCCAGAGAGTTGTCTCGGTCATGTTTGCATGATTCCCAAACCCGTAGGGTCTACGCACTTAAGGTTCGATGACGCTAGGGTTATAGGGAAGATTTGTGTGTGATTACCGAATGTTGTTTGGAGTCCCGGATGAGATCTCGGACGTCATGAGGAGTTCCGGAATGGTTCGGAGGTGAAGATTTATACATGGGAAGTCGTCATACGGTCACCGGAAATATTCGGGGGTATACCGGTATTGTACCGGGACCACCGGAGGGGTTCCGGGGGTCCATCGGGAGGGTCCACCTGCCCCGAAGGGCCCTATGGGCTGTATGTGGAAGGGAACCAACCCCTAGGTGGGTTGTACGCCTCCCCCTAGGGCCCATGCGCCTAGGGTTGGGGGGACCCTAAAGGGGGCGCCCCCCTTTGCTTGGGGGGCAAGCCCCCTTCCCCTTGGCCACCGCCCCCCTCTAGATCTCATCTAGAGGGGCCGCCCCCCTTCCCCCTTCTCCCTATAAATAGAGGGGTGGAGGGAGGGCTGCAGCACCACATCCAAGGCGCAGCCCCTCCCCTGCCCAACACCTCTCCTCCTCCGCGTGAGCTTGGCGAAGCCCTGCCGGAGAACTGCCACTCCATCACCACCACGCCGTCGTGCTGCTGCTGGAGCCATCTTCCTCAACCTTTCCCTCCTCCTTGCTGGATCAAGGCGCGGGAGACGTCACCGGGCTGCACGTGTGTTGAATGCGAAGGTGCCGTTGTTCAGCGCTTAGATCGGAACCCGCCACGATCTGAATCGCTATGAGTACGACTCCTTCATCCGCGTTCTTGCAACACTTACGTCTCACGTTCTTCAATGGTATGAAGATGCACTCCCCTCTCTGTGGTTGCTAGTTACTCCATAGATTGATATTGGTGATGCGTAGATTTTTTTTAATTTCTGCAATGATCTCCAACACTTTTCGGGGTCGCCTCCTTGGGCGGCTGGCGTGGGAAGGCCGGAGAAGGCGAAGAAGGCGGGTGGCGGGCTGTCAAGTCAGAGTACGATGGCACCGACACCTTCATATTGTATTGGCTGCCCGCTGCCTCATCTTCCGGCTCTTCTCCCGGCAGCATCATCACCAGCCTCTTCCGGACGGCCACCGTGATGTTATCTTGGTGTCTTCTGCTGCTCATACCTCGCCTAGGCACTCCTTTTGCCCTCCCGTCATCTTGTTCCGTTTCCTGGGGAGAGGGACAAGAAAGGGATTACGGGCACCTTATATCTTTTTAGTTTGTAAGCCTAGGGGCCTTAGTTAAATTTAAAACTTGTAATCCCCTTACTCGTGTTTACATTCCGTACGAACTGTACCTGTATAGGACGTATTAATGAAAAAAAGGGTGCTTGCCGGGTTCTTTGTGCGTGAGCGAAGCTCATACCAAGGAACGAATCCTTGTTATTTTTAGGATAAACATTGTCACCCGGTAACAGGCCTTGCTGTCCCCTTACTCCGTTCGACCATACTCACGCTCTTGGCGGAGGCAGGGGCGAAGTAGGGTTAGGCCCTATGCTTGCTTCCTTGTCACCGCGGCTACAACCAAATTCCGATCCAAGGAATAGTTCTTGGGTACAGGAAAAGGGGAGCACGGTAGCTGTCGGGGATATACCCCACGGTATGACCTGGCCGGAGTCGTAACCCGGCCGGGAATTGGTAAACCGGCGGATGGTAAACCGGCAGACAGTTAAGACAGATGGCTAAGACAGACGGTAAACCGGCAAGTGTTAAACAGGCAGAGTTAAGACAGATGGTGGCACCGGCAGGTATTCAGACAATGTTAAACCGGCAGACAATGTTAAACCGGCAGACAATGTTAAACCGGCAGACATTGTTAAACCAACAGACAATGTTAAATCGGCAGACGTTAAGAAGCCTAGGAAAGGAAGTCAAAATAGTTTAAGTCTTAGTCCGAGATGGACTCTACATGTAACCCGCCCCTTTAACTTATACAAGGAGGGGCAGGGCTCCCCAAAGAGGGACAAGCAATAAACAATCTCTAGGGCTAGACACAACTAGAGGAGAGCCGGTTTACGGCGACTCCCTCGTGATGATAATGAGATCTAGCCTCAAACATCATGTAGGGTTGTTACCGGATGATGTTTCCCGGGGCCCGAAGCTGTCTAAACCCTTGTCTGTGTTGCGTCTCTCGATTCCGCTCAACCCCTCTCAAGCTACCACATAGATGGGTTGGCCTCGCGACTAAGTCCTCACACTAAGGACATCTCACGTGTTAATTCCACGACAGTTGGCGCCCACTATGGGGCCTGCGCACGGTGGTGTTGAGTTCTTGGAGGGATCTCATCTAGGGTTTGAGAAGTTCGCATCTGGATGAAGAAAAGACTGGTTTTTTGAAGGATCCATATCAACTGCGAGTTTAGTCAGATCAAAAATACAAGTTTTCAGCGGCTACATATGCAAGATTAAGGTCAAGAGGAGTTAGGGTTACGCCATCGTCTTCCGACTTACTTGGTGGATTTTGAGTCGCCGAGATCAAACGGCTACTACCCGCTTTGGATAGCCCGGGTCGTTTGTGTTGTCATGTCCGGCCTCCAAAATCGCCGTTTTCACCACGCCAGTTTCACCGCGTGAGCCGCCGCCCACAATCCGGCCTTCCCTGGTTAGAAATCGCCAGGCCCCGCTATGCCAATTGCTACTCCAAGCCATCCAGCTTCACACTGACCCACCGGGACCCGCCTTTTGGAGTTGCTGAACCCGATAAGCCGTCGTCAACGAGTCACGAGCGTCCGTCGTTGCTCTATGGATTAAGCCGGCCACGACTCGGGAACGGGTTATCAACCGTCAACCAGACATGTTGGACTTACTTTTCCCCATCACGTCAAGGATCAAAGTTTTACCAAAAACCAAAACGGGGGCACGACCCAGAAGGGGACAAAGACGTGGTTGAACCAGCCATGATTCGTCTGTGCTGGCCTTGACCCGCCCGCCGTCGAACCGGATTGTCTCCGCCGCGAGTGAGCCACCGCCACCGTGAATCGCCGGAACCTTCTGTAGTTTGCTGCGCCGTCTCCGCATCGCCACAAGCTTCCCCGCGCCGGTTTACCGTCTGGCGGCCCGCACACCTGCAGCCTCATCTCGCTGAGCCGCTTCGCCGGGGCACCTCCACTGCTGCGAGCCGGCCTCGCCGCCGCTCTTGCCATAGCCGGCCTCATCGAGCCGCTACCTCCCGCTTCTGAACCGCCGCCGAGTCAAGCCAACACGGATTCGCCCTCACCGAGTCATCACCGTGATCCACACGGCCGCGGGCCTCCTCAGCAGTTCACATCGTGCCCGGCCCGTGTCGCCGCCCCCACCATCCCAGCCTTCACGCACGTGCTGGTAGCCTGCCTGCCAGTTCCTCCTCTCCCTCCACCGTCCGGGCGGTGATTCGCCGTGACCCCAGTTGAGCCGCCAGCGGCCTCCGCAACCATGGCCGCTTCGAATCACTGTCTTCGCGACCTGCTCAAACCGCCACTGCACCTTTTCCCTGCTGGGCATCCCCTCCGCTCCGGTTCGTTCCCCTGCATTGAAGCCGTAACAGTCAAAAATCAGCTCCGCCCCGGGTCAATCCCAGCAGAATTGCGGCACCATCCGAGTGGACCGCGGCAGTTTTCCGCCTTCTGCCGTGGTCAAGCCACCACCTCGTCAGTCCTGCCTCCACAACTCGCCTTATCGCCGGCCGCCTCAGTACTCCTTGGCCATGGCACCGCCGCCGTTGTTTGGCCCAGCAACAAGCCGTCCTGATCCGCCCGGTCCCATCGACCCGCTGCGCCTTTGCTGTCGTGGGATTGCGCTTTCAAACCGCCAGCGCTGCAGCAAGCCGCCCGTCTGCGCGGCCTTGTTTCTGTTGTGTGATGCCGGCATGATTCCTGCTCACCCGCCGGATCGCTTGCGCTTCCACCGTGACCACCATCGCCCAAATCACCGCCGTCCGAGCCGCTCTGGATTCGGAGTTCACGATCGTTGCCTCTGCGGTTGAGGACCTGTCTCCGCTCGATCCGCCGTGGCCCACTTTGTCAACCCGGTCGCCTCGAACTTGGGGGCTCCTCTCAGCCACCGCACTGTAAACCGGCAGAGCCACCGCCGCCTCCGAGTGGCCCGCTCCTGAGTCACCGAGCTTCTCTTGCCGTCCTCAGAGTACGTGCGGCCCGCGAGCTGACTCTGTCTCCTCCCACGCACCGGCGCCTTCCGAACCAGCCCTGGTTGAGGCTCCACCGCCAACCCGGCCTCCTGTCGAGCGTGAGGCGCCACGGTCTTGTCCCGGCACCGCTTCATGGTGATTCCAAGTCACCCCCGCCGCGGTTGTGTTTCCCCTGCCTCGCAGGCGGAGGAGGAAAATGCCTAGTTTAACCATCAGATTGTGTCTACAAAAAAATGGGGGGATTATCTCCCCACGTGAAAGACCATCAAATCACGTTGGGTGCCAAAAGCATTACGATGCATTACCAGCGTCTTTGTACATATGATGAAAATATCAGGTGCTATCTCCTTTATCTACTTTCCAGTATATATATATATATATATATATTTTATTCTTTGAAAACATTTACTCTCGCATTGCCTTTTATGCAGAAAATTCTTCTATATACAAGAGACCATTATGCTACGGGTATAAACATCCTGTATGCATCATCTAGCGGTCCAATCTACAAGGATATATGGGGGCCGTACTGGTATACGTCATCACCACGGTTCTTAACAGATGGGCGTTCAACTATCAACATGCCGGGGGCTGACCTACATCACAGGAAACACATGCAGTGGTCCGGTCTACATTGATTCACCCGGATAGCACTTATGTCGTTGCCCAATGGAGATGGACAAACCACCACACCACGGTCCGAGTTATTCCAACAACTCTGAAGCAAGGCATGACAATTTAGCCTCTGCCTGCGCCGGATGATTCAGGGGACAGGGCACACAAATAATTGCCACTGCGGTTTATCTTCAACAACCAGCTGGGATGAACCATTGGCCGAGTTGCTGACACGGCTCATAAGGATCATTTATAACCCGCCATAGTTATCTCAATCTTCTGTGGATTTACATCGCGTTATTAACACCGATGATATATACCTTCTGCTATGATCAAGTACGGAGAATCTCAAGACAACTCCTTGAGTCATCTTAAGACTCGGGGGCTATGATGATATGATTCAGCAAGACTTGCCAGTTTTCAGTGAAGTCAAGAACTCTAGGACGTTGGTGGGAAAGATAACCCGGTCCCGGAGGCTACTGCCTTATTGGCGAAAATTTAAAAGTCGTCTGAAGAATCTTTCGGTTCAAAATGAAGAATGCCGGTGTAAATTCCGGTTCAAGGGAAATCTTTCCCCCCACAGCTCTGAAGCTCTCAAATCCGGTTTAAGAATTTCCGGTTCAAAAAGGACTAATCTCTCGCAAGTTCGAGTCTAAAAGCCGTCAGAAAATTTCTGGTTTAAGAAGAAGGATTCCGATTTAAAATCCGGCTCAAGGGAAAGCTATCTCCCACAAAGCTTTGAAGCTTTCTATATCCGGTTCAAAATACCGGTTCAAGAAGAATTTATCTCTTGCAAAAAGTTAAAGGTTGCCGAAGAGGACCTGTTGCCCTAACGCGCGGTTCAAACATGGGTATCCCGCCTTATTGGCTTATCATATTATTGGTTACATGGGGGCTTCACCTGTCAAAGCGGAGTTCTGTCCATTAATCCGGCTATCACGCCACAACAAAGCTCGGGAGCTTCACACCCAAAGGGCCAAAGAGAGTCTGGATGCTATGCAAGCTTAAACATAGGCACCTAATAAGCACAGCTCATCATGTTACTTGGGGGCTCCTTGTGTCAAATACCAAGGAGTTTGAATGGAACCTTGTAGCTGGGTATCGCCCCACAGCTTGGAAGCCTGGTATATTTACCTAAAACCCCGGGTTAACCTGCCTTCATCTAGTAAGCCACTCCTATCCAGGTAATCCTGGCACGACCCTCCGAACATTCGACAGTTACTCTCCTTGAGACCCTGAACTTGTCAAAGTTAAAACGGTGATTGGTTAGTTGGAGGTCCATCCTAAAAGGCTGCGTCAAATGGTTTAACTCAGCACCCTGGCAGCCCATGAAAAGCCTCGAATTTGGGCCTGGCAGCCCTCGAAAAGCCTCGACTACACGGTTTTATTTTCCTTTGTCAAGTGTTTTTTTCTTTTGGATAAAAATTTGTGTTGAACCGGTGTCTGTTGACCCGGTATGGCTTTTCATTCATCAAATTAACCTGGTGTTCATTAACCCGGTATAACTTTCAACTACAAGTTGTTAGTACATAATCACTTATAATCCGGTGTTTATTAACCCGGCCTGGCTTTGGACTATAAGTCGCCAGTATATATTTGGATTGCGCCATTGGAATTATGCGCTTATAAATTATTGGGATATTATTCAAATAGCCAACATGGCTGGATTTATATTATGGTTATCAATAACTAGTATTATTATCAAGGTTTTCAAAGTCACTTTAACGCAATGACTATCATATTATCAATGGATATGATTTATTCTACAATTCAAGGAATAGTCCCGAGTTGCTGCAGGCTTACGACCCGGCACTTGGGGGCTACATTATTTCAATTGAGATTACATCAAATACAAAAGTCTCATGTCAGCATGCACCATGACACTTGGGGGCTAATGCAAAGTCATTGTTTGCTCACCTTATTGAAGACCCGACTCATCACATAGTAATGAGCCGGCCCTTGGGGGCTACCAATCGCTTCTGTCAACAATTCAAGGTACAAAGTTTTTTATCCATTACATTGTCCACTGCTCAGTTGGTAAAGCACAAGGCTCTTAACCTTGCGGACATGGATTCAAGCCCCATGATGGGGGTTACATCGTATGATGTTATTTTTATTGAAGTATATATCAAGTCCAAGCTCAATATTATCTTACTAAGCCGGCCCTTGGGGGATACACCATTGCGGTTCAAAGTTTACATGATTATATTTACAAAGTCCCTGCTCATTATTGCATAATGACCCGGCCCTTGGGGGCTACCCTGGTTGAAGTTTTTATGAGCATCAGCAAAATTACAAGTCCCAGGTTGCTGCAAGCATGACAACCCGGCACTTGGGGGCTACATATGCAGAATACTCAGTTCTGACTAGTGATTGAGATGAACAAACTGGATTTCTTCAAGCTTATGACATTCATATTGAAGCAAATCTTAAGCTGTTAATACGTTACCTTCTTAAGATTTGAGGGCTACAAGTGATGGGTATATAAGAGGTATATTTTCAAAAGTTGATGTCAACAAACAGTTATGATCCGGTGCCATCAATATTTGTAAACCGGCCAAGTTCTATATTCTTAAACTGGCAAGTTTTACATTCTTAAACCGGCTGAAGATCAGATGAGTATTTCAAAGACCAATATTGTTTTCAAGCATTGGGAGCTGAATCAAAGGAGTTATTCTTCACAAGACATTTTCTATGAGAAACCAATGTCAGCAAGTTGATTATGAAGCAGGAAGTGACAAGGACTTAAGGATGATATGGATCAGTTTAACATGGATAAATCCAAATTAAACTGGGGGCTAATGTCGGGGATATACCCCGTGGTATGACCCGTCCGAAGTCATAACCCGGCCGGGACTTGGTAAAACGACGGATGGTAAACCGGTAGACAGTTAAGACAGATGGCTAAGACAGACGGTAAACCGGCAAGTGTTAAACCAGCAGAGTTAAGACAGATGGTGGCACCGACAGGTTTTCAGACAATGTTAAACCAGCAGACAATGTTAAACCGACAGACAATGTTAAACCGGCAGACAATGTTAAACCGGCAGACGTTAAGAAGCCCAGGAAAGGAAGTCAAAATAGTTTAAGTCTTAGTTCGAGATGGACTCTACATGTAACCCGCCCCTTTAACTTATATAAGGAGGGGTAGGGCTCCCCAAAGAGGGACAAGCAATAATCAATCTCTAGGGCTAGACACAACTAGAGGAGAGCCGGTTTACGGCCACTCCCTCGTGATGATAATGAGATCTAGCCTCAAACAGCATGTAGGGTTGTTACCGGATGATGTTTCCCGGGGCCCGAAGCTGTCTAAACCCTTGTTTGTGTTGCATCTCTTGATTCCGCTCAACCCCTCTCAAGCTACCACATAGATGCGTTGGCCTCGCGACTAAGTCCTCACACTAAGAACATCTGACGTGTTAATTCCACGACAGTAGCCTAGGAATAAAACAAGGTTTCATACGTCCCAATTCCATACAGAAATGCATAACAGGGGATAAAGGACTTATCTGAATCTGCAGCCCCCCGGCAACCTTGGCTTGCCGGGACCGGGGCGCCGGCTCGTTCTCTTTCTTCCAAATAGCTCAGCAGAAATGTCCATGTACCCTGCGAACCAAAGAGGATAGAGAGGAACAAAGAGACGCACACTCGACCTCTATGCTAGGGGTTAGTCGCCACTAAGCACTATCAACCCTAACCGAGGGAGAGACTCAACCTAGCATGCATGCTATAACTTAGGGCGCCAGCGCTTTATTTATTTATGCTCAGGGTCTGCGCTTGGCTTTGTACAGAGGGTTACATGCCTTGCTGGCAAGGCTTGTACAAAAGGTGGTCT
>NC_041391.1:77143591-77155714 GCF_002162155.2 Triticum dicoccoides
CCGCGCCCTATGGGTAAAACTTGCGAAGATGCTCGATGTTCCAGGAGTTGCTCACTGGAATGGCATCTTCGGTCTCTAGGCGGACTGCGCCGGGCCTGGTGACTCGTATTACCCGATAAGGGCCTTCCCACTTTGGCATAAACTTGTTGGAATTCTTGGCCTATTTAACGCACCGAAGAACAAGGTCGCCTTCCTCAAAGCTTTGGGCATGAACCTTGCGGCTATGGTAGCGGTGCAAGGCTTGCTGGTAGCGTGCTGCTCTCACAGCCGCCCGAAGACGATATTCCTCGAGGAACGTCACGTCATCTTGCCGCAATCGCTCTTGCTCAAGCTCGTCATAAGAGAGCACTCAAGGTGACCCGTATGTGAGGTCCGTGGGGAGAACCGCCTCTGCTCGTATACCAGTGCAAAGGGTGTCTGGCCGGTGGCTCGATTTGGCGTCATTCTGATCGACCAAAGAACCGCCGGCAACTCATCAATTCAGCGCCTTCCGCTCTTGTGCAGCCTATCAAAAGTCTTCGTCCTCAGGCCTCGTAGTACTTTAACATTTGCCCTCTCCGCCTGGCCGTTGCTCCGTGGGTGTGCCACGGAAGCAAAACAGACCTTGCTGCCAAGGTCTTCGATGTATTACATGAAGGTGTGGCTTGTGAACTGCGTGCCGTTGTTGGTGATGACTCTGTTTGGCACCCCAAAACGGCAGACTAACCCCTTGAAGAATTTGACGGCTGACTACGCTGTCACCTTCCTCACTGCCTCCACCTCCGGCCACTTTGTGAACTTGTCGATTGCAACGTACAAGTACTCAAAGCCCCCGACAACGTGGCGGAAAGGGCCGAGTATGTCGATCCCCCAGACCAAAAATGGCCAGGACAGAGGGATTGTTTGAAGGGCTTGAGCTGGCTGATGAAGCTTCTTTGAATGGAACTGACACGCTTCACACTTGGTTACTAGTGCCGTTGCATCCTGGAGGGCAGTGGGCCAGAATGTCGGAAGGCCTTGCTGGCAAGGGCTCTTGACCCTATGTGGGAGCCACATATGCCTCCATGTATATCCGCCAAAAGCTCCAGTCTTCCTCCCGGGGAATGCACTTCAATTTCACGCTGTTTGGTCTCTTTCTATACAGAACATTGTCAACAAACTGGTACATGGCAGACCGACGGGCTACTTTCTCCGCTTATTCCTGCTCCTTAGGAAGCTCCCCTGTTTGGAGGAATCAGACGGTATGATGTGCCCATGCCGGAGCTTGGGGCTCGATGGCAAGGACTAAAGGCATTTCCTCTGCCATGGGAGCGGCTGTCTCTACGGCCAGGGCTTGACGCCTTGTTGAAGTCGGTTGCCCCACGGCAGGCTCAGTGTCCACGGCAGTATCTTCGCCAGCGGCTCCTGGGAGCTTGGTGGGAAAGTACTTGTCGGGGCCTAATTTCCTCCGCTTGTTCTACTCGGTCGATGGTTCAATGGATGGTTGAGTTAAACGAAGCACAAAAGTACCTGGTTCCACAGGTAGTTTGAGGGTAGCGCTCTTTGATAGGTAGTCGACGATGTCGTTCTCCACTCGGGGAACATGCTCCGCCTGTATATTGTCGAAACGCTCCTCCAGCTTCCTCACCTCATCCACGTAGGCCTCCATCAACGGGATTTGATAATCTTTGTTGACTTGCTTGACGACAAGCTGTGAATCACCTCTGACGATGAGCTTCTTGATCCCGAGGTCTGCCGCGATCTTGAGACCGGCAAGCAATCCCTCATATTCAGCAGTGTTGTTCGTTGACATCTCCCTGGGAAAGTGCGTCTGGATTACATACTTGAGGTGCTCTCCAGTGGGTGCGATGAGCAGCACACCAGCACCGGCGCCTTGCAGCAAAAAAGCCCCGTCAAAGTACATAATCCAGTTGCCGCTTGTTTCCTTGCTGGGAAGAGTGGTCTCTTGGATCTCTTCGTCGGCCGTCGAGGTCAATTCTGCAATGAACTCTACCAAGACTCTACTCTGGATCATCGAAGTACTTTCAGATTTCAAACCAAAGCTCAACGACTCCAAGGCCCATTCCACAATCCTCCCGGTTGCGTCCGGGTTATGCAGTATCCATTGCAACAGGAGGCGGGTGACGAAGGTGATCTCGTGCCCTTGGAAGTAATGACGCAGCTTCCTCGAGGCCATAAGGAGGCCGAAGAGCAATTTCTGCACACCGGAGTACCTTGACCTAGCACTACAAAAAAATACACTTCTATGATGATACGTGTTTGTCACACTAGGTCGCGTTTTCTGTCGTGCATGTACATCCATGATGATTTTATGACAGAATCAAGATAGTCATACCTATGCTGTCGTAGAAGTGTTCCATGACATTACCAAAATTATCATCACGGAAGTGTCCACTTCCATGACGATAAATCACGCGTCACATAAGTGCTTTCGTCAAGGGTGACCGACACGTGGCATCCATCATAAGGGACCGCCGTTAAGCTATCGGGTCGGGTTTTGGATCCGATAACCCGTTAACAGCCCGGACCAATGGGGATTTTGCACGTGTAAAATCATCATTGGCTGGAGGAAACACGTGTCGGCTCATCGTTGGGACAGATGTCATCCACTCATTGGACAGAAGGCGCCTATGATACGTCGACACGTGGCATGGCCCAACAGAGGCCCATTCCTATGAAAAGGCTGGCCCATTTGACTTGGTCAAAAGGTGGCGAGCCGGCCCATGGAAAGCCTGTTAACGGCATGTTCGCATATAGCCCATTTACAGCCTGCTAACCCAAGGCCCGTTACGCTATATCCGAATTAGGCCCAATAGTGTCATCTGGGCCTTCCAATATGATTCCAACCCGTTTTCACTTCTGGCCCATGTATGGCCCATGACGTCTTTTGGCCCATATGAGGCCCTTTGTAACTCTTGGCCCATTAACGACCCATGGTGAAACTGGCCCGCAATGAACAGTGTATCACTTTATACCCATTAATGACCCGTGGTGAAACTGGCCCGTAATGAACAATGTATCACTTTATACCCATTAACGACCCGTTATTCCGTTGGGCCGTTATCTTTCGGCCTTATCAGAGCCCATTTATTCTTGGGCTCATTTCCAGCATTCGTTTACTTATGACCCGTTACTGTCATTTTCTGCTTGTGGGCTAAATTTAGCCCGAGGTTACAGTCGGCCCATTTGTGACCCGTTAATACGTTGGGCCGTTTTCATAGCGTCATCAAATACGACCGATTAACGACGACCCGTTATGGTTAGCCCATGAACAGACGATTCCAACTCTAGCCCGTTTACGGGCATAATGCGGTCTGTTATTGGCCCATGTTTGGCCAACCGGTCATACGGCCCGTATAAGGCCCGTTGATGATACAACCCATAGAAGGACCATTGTGTCTACGACCCATATAAGGCCCATTGTTTCTACGACACATAGAACGCCCATTGTTTCTACGGCCTGTAGGAGGGAAATGGTAACTACAATAAATATGTAGCCCATGGTTATTGTGGCCTAGTTTTAAAAAATAGGTTATTGCGGCCACTAGCAAACCGCGGAAAAAGAACTGCACTGACTACAAGCAAAGAAATAAACAAGGCAATAAGGAAATAAATAAGCAAGCAACTCACGCTAGGCTATCACGACTATTACACATATTACATCCACTGGGCATCAAAGTTCGCCACCAGTGCAAATATAGGGAACACAACAGCATATAAACGCCGCAGCAAAACAAGTCCAGAACTGAAACCACTTCAGAAGAGCTCAAGAAACAATATCCTAGGTACCCATAATGCTGGCAAGATGCTTAGCAAGCTTATTAACTTTCTCTTGTTTGGCGCTTAAGTCCTCCAGCACTTGTTGTTGCACCAGAAAGTATGCATCTGAATTCTGCAGGGACGTCCTCAGTCCTTTGGCTTCCTGTCGCATAACATCTGATCGATGTCTTTCAACTTGAAGTTGAGACTCAAGAAGCCGAACTGATTCAGGCAACAAGTTCGAAGAGCTGGTGCCAGCAGTAGTAGCCAGTAACTCGAACACTACATCAAGACAGGAATTTGGGGTTGTCTCAGTGTCTTCAATATAGTTTTTATCAGCTTTCTTGGAGACCAACAGGGATGTCTCACTATCTTGAACCTTATCTGCATTACTTCCTTTACCATTGCATAACGGGGTACTCTTCTCCAATATTTTATCCGCGTTCTAAAAGAGAAACAAACAAACAAATCACAGGTTTACAATGTAGTATATGAAACTCATTTTGGTAAACCAGTTCAGTAGTAAGGTGGACAGGATAACAACATGAAACAAACATATATCTATAACAACATGAAACAAACATATATCTATGTCGTATGGTCACTGTATGGTCTATATCATTCTAGTTTATGATGCCAAATCAAGATAGATACAGTTTGAATCATATCTATTCAAGACAAAGCAGCATAGACAGAATATAAGTGTGGGAAACTACACAACAATAACAACACTTGTAATGTGCATGGCATGAGAACATAACTGTTTATTCAATTGAAATTAAAATCAACATAGAGCAAGTTACAACAGCAAACGCCCAAACACGTTAAAGAAACAGGTTTAAAACATACCTGTTGCGCCATTGGAGTTTCAGTTGCATCCTTCAAATTTGAAATTAGTTGGTATGAGTAAATACAGTGATGCAAGAGCAAAGTAGTATGAACCATAGCTACGGAACCTGACCCGAGAACAATTCTTCTTCTGCTTTAAGCATGGACTTGGGGTTCGCAGTGGTGGCCCTCGTACTTTGGGCACTGCAGTTGCCTTACTAACTGCTCATGTTTGGGTGCTCTGTGGTGGAGACGGTGTTGTGTCAACGGGAACTCGGTTACTATCTGCTAGGTTTGGGGTTAGAAGGGGTGTAGCTGGTTCTCTGTCCAACTGGGTAGGGGTACAATCTACATGAGTCTGGGTTATGTGTGGTGGGGCTGGTTCTTGGGCAAGTACAACCGTGGTTCTATCTGCATCGGTAGGTAGCACGATCTTTTCAGAAGATCGTGTTTTTAGTCCCACAGATACTGCCATCACTCCCTCCAATTGAAATGGCTGATAAACAAGAAAAGTAAATGAATGTATAGACATTGTAAGATAGACAGGTGCAATGGATAGTATGGAAGAAAACATGGCATTTATGTTGTCTAACCAAACAGAATAGCTGGACATAATTTCAGATATATGATGGCTAATTAAACAGGATAGCATGACACAATTTCACATGTATTATGGCTAACTAAACATGATAGAATGACATACTTCAAAATATGATGATTATGTAAATAGGATGACGTGATATAGCTATATAATGTGTCTATTAAAGTGGTTGGCATGCCATAAATCACAAACGTGCCGTCGATGGAAACATGATGGCATGATATAATTCACGGATAGAATGACATAATTTAAAATATGATGACTGTGTAAACAGGATGAGATGATATAACTATATTATGTCTTTAGAAAATGGGTTGGCATGCCATAATTCAGATACATGCTATCTATGTAAACATCATGGCATGACATAATTCCAATATATGATTTATATACTAAGGAAGTGAGCAGAGGGCAATCGCATATATGATGTGTCAACTTAGGAGATGGCATTCAATATTGTATATATGATGTAAAAACTAAGCATTGCAATACAATATATGCATGATATGAGTAATATAACACTGCCAAGTTTGAGCATACACCTCAGGGGGATAATAGGACTGGTCATCTGCCTTTGAATCCTCCTCTGAAGAGCTATCTGTAACCAGCAAGATATCTGCTTTAGCAGGTAGCATTGTCTGCTCTGAAGACCTTGTTTTCACTCCAGATTTCTCCATCACCAATTCAAATGGCTGATGCACAAACTACAAAAAAATACACTTCCATGATGATACATGTTTGTTAGAGTAGGTCGCGTTTTTTGTCATGCATGTACATCCATGGCGATTTTATGGTAGAATCAAGATAGTCATACATGTGCTGTCATAGAAGTGGTCCATAATATTACCAGAATTATCATCACGAAAGTGTCCACTTCCATGACAGTAAATTGCGCGTAACAGAAGTGCTTTCGTCAATGGTGAGCGACACGTGGCATCCACCGTAACGGAACGCCGTTAAGCTATCGGGTCCGATTTTGGATCCGATAACGCGTTAACAGCCTGGACCAATGGGGATTTTCCACGTGTAAAATCATCATTGGCCATAGGAAACACGTGTTGCCTCACCGTTGGGACAGATGTCATCCACTCACTGGACAGGAGGCTCCTATGATAGGTCGACATGTGGCACGGCCCAACAGTGGCCCATTCCGGTGAAAAAGGCCGACCTAGTAAAAATTAGCAAGCTGGCCCATATAAAGCCTACTTGTGTCAGGTCCATTTAAGCCCACGGCCCATACGAGATGTGCCAATTCGGCCCATCAACGACCCGTTAAAGATATGACACCATTGCAGCCCATCGTTAGTTCGAGCCCGTTAACAACCCGCTATATATTTGGGCTCAATATCGGCTCGGTGAGATTTCGGCCTGTTAACGACCCATTCAATGGATGGGCCAATTTTCAGGATGTACATCTTTCGGCCTTTTAGCGACCCATTTAAATGTTGGGCTAATTTCCGGCCCGGTGTGTCTTTCAGCCTGTTGACGGCCCATAAATCTGATGGGCCATTTGTTGTCGGACCTGAGTTTCAGTCTTTTAGCGGCCCATTTAAGTGTTCGGCCAATTTCTGGCCCGGTGTCACTTTCAGCCTATTGACGACCCATAAATCAGCTGGGCCATTTGGAGTCGGACCTGAGTTTTGGCCTTTTAGCGACCCATTTAAGTGTTGGGCCAATTCCCGGCCCTGTGTGCCATTCGGCCTATTAAAGAACCGTAAATGAGTTGGGCCATTTGTAGTCGGACCTTAGTTTTGGCCTTTTAACAGCCCATGCCCTTCATGGTCCAATACCAGCCCGGTTTCTCTTTCGGCCTGCTAAAGGCCCACAACATAGTTGGGCCATTTACAATACGACCTGACTTTCGGCCTCTTAGCGGCCCATGGTCTTCATGGTCCAGTACAAGCCCGCTGTCTCTTTCGTCCTGCTAAAGGCATATAGTATAGTTGGGCCATATGTAGCCCAAACTTAGTAATGGTCTGTTAACGACCCGTGAAATAAATTGGGGCCACCTGTTGTCTACTTTGATGTCAGCCTGTTAACGACCCGAGAGGTAAGAGGGCAGACCATTGACTTTCGGCCTAGTAACGGCCCATTAACTTAATGGGCCCACTAAAGTTCGTACATGTCTTTAGGCCAAATTAGATAATTTGAGCCCATTACGACGAGCAATTATGCACAGGACCATCAAGCAAAGGTACGACATATAGGGAATAACGTTGCACATCCAACATATATTAGAGGAAATTACATCCACTGGGCAATCAAAGATTGATGCCAGTGCAAATAAATGAGCAGAACCTAACCATCTACAACGTCACAATCTGCAACCTCAGCATAGATGACGCCCATAAGCATGTGGGCAAGTTCTTGCTGCTTTGCTACACTGTCTCTGAAAACATTGACCAATTGTTGTGTTGCACGACTCTGCACCTCTGATTCATCCACCATTTCCATCATTGCTTCAGCCATTAATTGGTTCACAAACATACATTTATTCTGTTGCATTCGAGACAGAGGATACTGAACAGATTCAGATGGCGATTTTGGCAGACTTGTATTATTGATAGTGGAGAGTGTCTCGACCACTACATCATAACATAAATTAGGATGAGAACCAAACAGATTAATCATGAGTTATTGCCATATTACCTGGCCTAGATTTGCTGGAAAGAAACAATGGGGTTGCCTTGCTATTTTTAGAGTTTGTCTTCTTATCTTCAGCAGCCTGCACAAAATTAACACACTAGCATTGCTATCATTGGCCAAGTCAGATAATAGGAAAGCAACATTGACACAATGAACGTTTGGACAACTAGCCTACACCAAATTAACACAATATGGCACAACTATCATCAGCCATGTAAGGTAGTACGAAAGCAACATTGACACAATGAATGAATGGGCAACCAGAGAAGCACTACAATTTAGTAATGTGCGTTATATGAGATAGTACATTCATGCAGCTCAGTATGCAAAACTACCAGGCAGTTTTCCTTACAAAAATCAACATTGGCGCCTTTAACATTTTGCTACAACTAATTTTAGATCAGATAAAGGTTAGATTCACGCCGATTAACAAAATACATGTTGCTGTAAAAATATAGTGATATACAACAGGTACTTACATCAGCATTGGAGCACAGAGAATTCCCGCAAGATATTTTCCTCGAATGAGATCCCAATGGAGGAAGTCTTCTATCGTTTAACCTTTAACCTTATTTTCTAAAAGAGAGATGGGTAAGAAACATGTAGAAAATATGATCAAAATGCTATAAAATTTCATGATGCGAGGATACGCACAAGCTTCTTAGAATGGAGTTGACATTCTTTTGCTGGACTGGAGCAGACTAGTTCTTTGGCTACTGGAATATGCTTATTATCAGTGGGAGTTGGGTTTCTCTGTGCTGGAGCAGTATCTATGAAAAATGGAGTTGGTTTATTATCTCCTGGCATTTGGATCTTTCGCAAAGACCTGGTTTGTAACCTTCAGATTCTAACATAGCCGTCTTCCCCTTGCATGCCTTATATAGAAGAATGGTGATGCAGTTATAAAACATGCTACAGCAGAGATGTAATAGGTACTGAAGAATAGAAAGGCATGACATATTGACATGTATTCCCTCCATCCGGAAATAAATGGATGGGTCTAGGCGTATTTCAGTTCTAGATACATCCAGTTTTATCCATTTCTACGACATTTAATCCGGATGAAGGGAGTATGATGTAAGAGCTAGGGATACGACAGGACAGCACAGTAAAAAAGCATTGAAAAACCCACTGCAGAACCAAAGTATTCAAACCCACTGATATGAGATAGTACACTCATGCATCTGAGGATGCAAAACTACCAGGCAGTTTTCCTTACAAAAATCAACATTGTGGCCTTTAATCATACATTTTGGTACAACTAAATTTAGATCAGATAAAGGTTGGATTCACGCCGATTAACAAAATACATGCTGATGTAAAAATATAGTGATATACAACAGGTACTTACATCTACATTGGAGCACAGAGAATTCCTGCAAGAATCTTTCCTCATAAACGATACCATTGTAGAAATTCTTCTATCTGTTAAGCTTATTTTCTAAAAGAGAGACGGGTAAGAAACATGTAGAAAATATGAGGTACTTACATCTACATTGGAGCACAGAGAATTCCTGCAAGAATCTTTCCTCATAAACGATACCATTGCAGAAATTCTTCTATCTGTTAAGCTTATTTTCTAAAAGAGAGATGGGTAAGAAACATGTAGAAAATATGATCAGCATGCTATAAAATTTCATGATGCAAGGATACACACACGCTTCTTAGAATTGAGTTGACATATTTTTGCTGGACTGGAGCGGACTAGTTATGTGGCCACTGGAATCTGCTTATTATCAGTAGGAGTTGGGTTTCTCTGTGCTGGAGCAATATCTATAAAAACTGGAGTTGGTTTATTATCTCCTGGCGTTTGGATCTTTTGCAAAGGCTTTGTTTGTAACCCTTCAGATTCTAACATAGTCGTCTTCCCCTTGCATGCCTTGTATAGAAGAATGGTGCTTTATTTATAAAACATGCGACATCAGAGAGATGGAATAGGTACCGAAGAATAGAAAGGCATGACATATTGACATGTATTCCCTCCATCCGAAAAAAATGTATGGGTCTAGGCGTATTTTAGTTCTAGATACATCCTTTTTTATCCATTTCGGCAACATGTAATCCAGACAAAGGGAGTATGGTGTAAGAGCTAGGGATACGATAGGAGAACACAAAAAAACACTAGTTGAATTTAAAACTATATGCTAGCGGAATACATACAGAAATAACTAAGGCAACATACACGTGTATGATTGGGAAAATAAGATGGCATTGCAACAGAGCACTAGAACAACACTTCAATGTAAAAAAACATGGTATGGCAAACAGATGAAGTACATACTGATGAATAACAATGCATAAGATATTCAGAAGCATGATGTCCAAATTAAGTAGATGGCATTGCGATAGAGTAGAATGAAAGTACTTGAATTTGAAAACCTGTTATCATGAATGGAATAGGTACTGAAAAACAGGAAGGCATGACATATTTACATGCATGATGAGCATTCTAAGCACATGGCATTGCAACAAAGTAGATACACTCCAGGACATTATATGCATGATGTACCCATATCACATGCCAAGTTAGAGCAAGGACCTTGTGGGGTGAAGAGGATTCATCATCTTTCTGCAAGTCTTTTGAAGAACTGCCTTTACATGTTCCATCATATTTGGTATCATTGACATCAAGTTTATTGGCCTTTACATTGCTCCGTGAGGTTCTTGTGGATATATCAGTGTGTGCAATTATATATGACATGCATGGAAGACAACTAGTAGTTAGATTTATGTAATGAGTGCCTGTAGGAGATGACATAAATAGTACGACTGGGGTTAACTAGCAGCAACAGGTCTCATAAACTAAAGGGAGAACACAGATGAAAGCTACAGAATATGTATCATTTGTACTCGAGATTAGCTAGATGGCACACAAAAGTAATAAAGAACAACATAGGTAATACTAGAAGTGGTATAATACTATAATGACCAGCCTGTGGGATAGCATTGGCTGATGGATGATAACTATGGAACAGCGTTACCTAAAGAACAAGTATCTTAGCTGAACTATGGAACAACGTGAACTCCTGAACAAGACCCGTAAGAGATCATCATGAACATACAGTGAAATATGATGATCTATTTTCCATGCTTAGATGAATAACAAAGCCATAAATGTTGCACACAAGTAAGATGAGGGTACAACCTATCTGGCTGCCATCCATAGGAGTGAGCATCATGTGCTGACTTGTCGATGACCCTGTAGTTGTTGTGGCTTCCCATGTCGGGCACGCGCATTCGATGCAGGGAACTGTTGAGTGGGGACTATATCTACCTTCTAGTGTATGCTTCCCTTGTTGGAGCAGCTACGGTGAGTCAGAAGACGGTGTGTCTGAAGATGCAGATAACGCATAATGTTAAGAATGACATATCTCTTTGATATGAAGAAATACACTAAGAGATCAACAGCAAGGTATGAGAGTGGTCACACGTCTGTTGACAGAAGACTAAATTGGGGTCACACGATTTTATTTTATTTTGGTACTGTCCGATCTACACCGGATGGCTTGATGGCCGTCTTGTGCCTCCTGGCTGACACTGTTCGGAATCTTCCCCAAAGAGCCAGCGACCAACGACAAAGCAGCCTGCCTCCGCCGTCCGTGGCCCCGGCCAAAACCCCGCTCCCCGCCCCACCGCACTGCCGTGGTTGCGCCGCCCCCGAGCCAATCCACAAAGACTCCCCGTCATCCAGATCCGGCAGCGGCAGTACCTTCAACCCACGCAACTCTAAAAGATAGCCATCTAAGCGCTTCTTCCACGGCAAACTTGCGGCCCTGCACCCTTACGTTAGACACCAGCCAACCGACAGCCTAGGAGCTCCGCCGCCTCGAGGGGTGCTGCTTGCCATTGGGAATCGATTGGCCCAGAATAAAAATTCAGACAACTGATGCCTAAATAAAGTGATTTGAGATGAGGGTGCGACTTATCTGGCGGCATGGTGAAGTAGGCAGGTCCAGCTGCCGAGTCGGTGAGGCCGGCGCGGTTGCGGTGGCGACCGGTGGCAGGGAAAGAGTGATGTCGCGACGGTCGATGGCTACGCGGAAGCAGCGCCAGGACTCTGGACGGATCCGAAGTTGGAGCCGCTCCGGCGCCGTGAACAACGGCGGGGGTGAATCGGCTCCGGTACGGTACACGCGGCCGTCATCGAGGCAGCACCAGCAACATGGATTAAGAGGCACACGGCCTAGTGCACGACGTCAATTGGACATTGTCTCCGGCATTAGGAAGGACGGCGGCTGTGAAATTGGTGCGGTGGGGGGCGCCATGGAGGTGGGGCTAAGGTTTCGCGGCTCGGGAGAAGGGAGATTCAC
>NC_041391.1:77156195-77205205 GCF_002162155.2 Triticum dicoccoides
AGTGGAACCATGTCTTACGGACGCATTTGTCTAAAATGTGAGGGTGAGTTACAGTTCTACCCTTGCCTATAGGCTTCTCGGCTTGGGTATGTGTACTGAGGGTCCGGGATAGTAGAGTAACTTTGCTTCTCCCCAAATAGTGAGCGGGAGTGATTTCGGGCGAGGAGGGCATCTTTTGAACTACAATGGGCGCGAGCGATTTCGGGCGAGGAGAGTGTGTTTTGAAATAGTGGGCGCGAGCTATTTCAGGCGAGGAGAGTGTGTTTTGCCGACCATGGTTTATGAATTATTCGGCACATGTCATTTTGGCCGAGGAGAAGGCGTGCTTGGATGAAGTTACGAACCTACCCTAGATGTACAACGGGCCAATTGATGCGTGTCCCACATAGGACGGTAATTTCGCGTCTCCCATTTATTTGCTTGGGCGAATTCCACTGAGCAGAGAGGATGTTTAACGATTCGTTCAAATTTTGCGAGAACGAGCATCCACGTCTACCTTACCAAGTCGATTCGAATCAAATTTTGAAATATTATCTTGCCACTTCTTTTTTAGATGGAGAGATGATGCTCAGGAGTAATGTGTTTTACATGGTCGTTGCTAGCGATTTACTATATGACAAATAGTTGACCCACTCAAAAACGCGAATCAAACCCAAAATGAAATATCTCGATTCAATGAAATAGCTCGTTCAGTAGGTCAAAATAGTGAACTAAATCCAAAATTGAACACCTCAATCGAGTATCATGTTGTACAGTATTATAGTACTCCATGAACATGTTGAAAGTCAAATTAATGAACTTGTTTGATATACGCATATATCCGTTCATGTGTGGATTGCAGACAACATGTTCTCCAATTTAAATATTTGAATGCAAGTTTATATCGAAACATGGTTTATATCAGTCTTTGATGCATAAAACGCGACCTCCCCCTCTCCCGGACTCCTGTTCTCTCTCTCTCTCTCTCTCTCTCTCTCTCTCTCCGACAATCTTCAATTATGTCGCACGCATCTGACACAAAAACCTTGTTGGTCCCTCTCCCTTTCTCTCCATCTCTCTCTCTCTCTCTCTCTCTCTCTCTCTTTGTGTGTGTGTGTGTGGGGGGGGTCTTTCTAGTTCACATGCATATATACACCATCTATAGGCCTCTCTTGCACACTATGTATGATACTCTAGCTAGTCCAAGCTAGATATCTTGGGTGCACTCATCGTACGCACACAAATTCCTTGGCTCTTTGCCCGTAACTCTCTCAAGCACCACTATGTCATCTTGGAGGTCTTCCCCCCTCTCTCAAACTCTCCATCCACCAGGGTCAAACATACACATGCATATCTCACTCGCACTCGATAGGCCCATCTAAAACTCTATCTCTCTCCCTCGTTCTCTCTCCATCTCACACGCACACACACACACACAAGCTCATGCCCAGCTAGCCAAGTATGATGGTCTCTCACTCAATTGGAGGCACACGCAGTCCCCCCTATATGTATATGACTAGCTAATCTTAGTCTCCATCACAAACACGTGCATGGTCTATCTCAATTTCTCACGGGGCATCTTTCTATCGCGGACGCACTCCCTCGATCGCCCACCCATATAGTCCCCTCACGATCTTGAGGGGATCTCTCTATCACAAACACACCCTCTCTCCCTCCTCATGCATCCATGACATCCATGTGTCCCTCTCGACCTTTTTTCCTTGTTGGCCAGACCTCTATTGGACATGTGCTACAGGGGTGTCTCTCTCCATTGCAAACAATCATACACTAGCTATCTTTGTGTATCTCCTTGCCTCGCTTTTCCATCTCGGAGATGCATGCGTGATATGTTCGCATAAGAAACGAAAAAACACACTCTCTCTAATTTATCGTTTGTTGTCACTTTCTCTTTCACACACATACTCGTTTTGCACACTTACTCATTCTCCTTCACACGCACTTGATCTGTCTCGACTGAGGCACTCTCCTCCGTCCATAGCATATAGATTTATTGAAAAGTCAAACATCACAAAGTTTGACCATGTACGTGGAGAAAAAGAATTACATCTAGTATGACAATCATATACCATTAGATTCACCATGAGATCTAGTTTTGTATGATGTATCTTTGGTATTGTAGATACAAATAGCATTTGCGTAAACCTGATCAAAATTTCCAAAGTTTGACTTCTAAAAAATTTACATGCACTGCATTATCGAGCGGATGGAATATCTCTTTCCCCCTCTCAGCTATCTGACGCACCACTCAGCCTTATCGGGGCTCCTCAATCTCTCTCAAACTTTATTGGCTAGTTTGGTTCGTGACCTGACCCTCATGCCTTGATGGCCGGTACTGCCTTGTGTGGACGTGAGATGTAAAATATTTCTGCCTGGCCAGGCTTGTGTGGTGCTGAAGTGTTTGGTTCATGCCTGGGCTAGGCAAAGCATCAACATCCCATCAATCAATACATGCATCAATTATTTAATGCTAATATCCATCCATGTTGCTGTTAGCCTCGTGGCCGCACAACCAGGCACGGCCAAGCGTTTGAAATCGGTCGCTTGGGCCAGGCTACTTGTACTGTCTGGAGTTCAGCCAGGCTAATTAAAGTGCAAGGGAACCCAGCCCAGGCAGGCTTTCTTTTTCACAGGGTAGCAACCAAACAAGCGGGCATGAAATCAAGCCACAACCCCAGGCCACGCAAAAGATGCTCATGATGCAAGCCAAACTGGCCTTATATCTCCCTGGTTCACACATACACATGTCTCGCTCGTGCTATACATATAGACCCATCCAACACTCTCTGCCCTTGTTCTCTCTCCATGTGACACGCACCCCCTAAGTACCATAATCCCTCACTCCATCATAGGCTCTGTTTGGATCCATGGGTTAGAGTTAGTTTGGGTTAGTTTGGAGTCAACTAACCCAAAAAGATCCAAACAGGAGGGTTAGTTTGGGTTAGATGCATCTAACCCATCCAAAAAAAACTAACCAATCCAAGAGGTGCTTATTTGGGTTAGTTCTTCTCGGGACCACTAAATAAACACTTTTTTCCTCTCGCTCTCCCTGCAGCAGATCCCTCCCCACTTCCTCTAAGCTTCTTGTCCTCTCCCTCCATCCCTCTCACACCGCCCATGAAGGTGCCCCGCCATATCCGCGCTCCATCTAACCCTGCCATCCAAACACCTCTTTACTTAGAGTTAGTTCAGGGTTAGTTTAGGGTTAGAATCTAACTCTAACCTCTAACTGAGTTAGAGTATCCAAACAGGGCCATAGGCGCAAGCACTCCTGTCGGTGTCAAAACTGGCGGATCTCGGGTAGGGGGTCCCGATTTGTTCGTCTTAGGCTGATGGTAACAGGAAGCAAGGGACACAATGTTTACCCAGGTTTGGGCCCTCTCGATGGAGGTAAAACCCTACTTCCTGCTTGATTAATATTGAAGATATGAGTAGTACAAGAGTAGATCTACGACGAGATCGTAGAGCCTAAACCCTAAGAGCTAGCCTATGATGGTATGATTGTAATTGTGATCGGCCTTCTAAGGACCATCCTCTCTGGTTTATATAGACACCGGAGAGCTAGGGTTTACATGGAGTCGGTTATAGGGAAGGAAATATAATATCCGAATCACCAAGCTTGTCTTCCACGCAAAGGAGAGTCCCATCCGGACACGTGCCGAAGTCTTGAGTCTTGTGTCTTGATGCTTCTATAGTCCAGACATTGTATATAGTCCGGCTCCCCGGATACCCCTGATCCAGGACTCCCTCAGTACCCCCTGAACCAGGCTTCAACGACGATTAGTCCGGTGCGCTGTCTTGTCTTCGGCATTGCAAGGCGGGTTCCTCCTTCCGAATACTCCAAGGTTATTATCGAACACGTAGACCGTGTCCGGATCTGCAAGATGATCTTCACACACCATAGTAGGGAACATAGCATAAATCTGTTCTATTGGCAATTTTCATACGTCGTGCCCTTGCATCATGGCCTGGTCCATCATGGACCGGCATCTCCTGCTCCACCTCGATTCGCGTTGCGAGGCGGTTTTATTGGCACGTCCTGCCAAAGCAGAGATCGTTTTCCTCTTAATACGGGATTTTCATCAATGTGGGCATATGTGACCCCAAGGCGACCGTTGGTATGATTCCGTGTATTTTAGATAAGTCTCAAGCGGTCACACTGAGGACTCTTGGTATTCATCCCTTTTATAAAGGGGTCAAGGCCTACGCCTCTTCTCCACCTCTCCTGCCCCTTCTTGCACCGCGAGCTCCAGCACTCAAGACCTAAGCTCCAACCCTCCAGATCCCCAGTATGTCCGGATCCGACGCAACAAGCCGGTGGGCGGCCTCCTCGATTCAAGAGGAGGGCATTGCGAAGCTTAGGGAGGTCGGATACCTGACCGCCGATATCCAGCACAGGCTTCCTGCTCCGGGGCAAGTTATCCCCTCGCCAGAGCCCAACGAGAGTGTCGTGTTTGTCCCACACTTCCTCCGAGGCCTAGGCCTCACCCTCGACCCCTTTGTGAGGGGGCTCACGTTCTACTATGGCTTGGATTTCCATGATCTGGCTCCAGATGCCGTCATCCATATCTCGTCGTTCATTATCGTGTGCGAGGCTTTTCTCCACGTCAACCCACACTTCGGCTTATGGCTCAAGACCTTCAATGTGAAGCCGAAGATGATCGAGGGGCGACATGCGGAGTGCGGAGGTGCTATAATAAGCAAGAACGCTGATGCCCCATGGGTAGAGGGTTCCTTTCTGGAAGTATCCGATGTGTGGCAACAGAGGTGGTTTTATTTCACAACTCCTAGAGGCACAAAGTGGGTAGCTGCCCCTGAGTTCCGCTCGGGCCCTCCGTCATAGTTAGCGTCTTGGACCGACGTAGGACAAAATTATGGGCCTGCTAGCGATGTGCCAGAATTGCAGAATCGTATCCGGGAGCTTATTGAGAGGGACATAAATCTTGTCAGCATAATGCAAGTGATGCTAGTCCGGCGTATGTTGCCGTGCAAACGTCGACCTCTCCGGATGTGGGAGTTTAATCCGGAGGGTCCGCGGACTATTAAGCACTTATTCGGCCTAAAGCTCGAAGGAATGTGTAAATTATTTTTTGGACCACAAGTAAAGTGTTCGGACACCACCGAGGATGCGGGCCTAAGCTGCAATCGCCTAGATGCCCAAGTAAGTAACCTTAAAGCCGGACACTTCATTTATATTCATCATAACTATTATTCTAACAACCCCTCTGCGACCAGGAATGGCTTGGCAAGGCGAAGAGAATCAGGTGTCCGACGCCACTTCCTGAAGGCTCGCCTGGTCCAACCATTGCAAAGATGCTGGACCGGGCGCTCAGCAAAATCTCTTCAGGGAAAGGCGAAGGAAATGGTAGTGAAGCCGAACTTCACGCTCTGCACATCTAGACCAGGGAAATCGCTAACCCTCCTATGGAGGATAGCCGGGAAGGGGAGGTCAAAGCCTCCTCCCCATGCGGGAAGAAGAGGGCCACTTCCGAAGATTTGGAGACGGTGACGCCCAAACAAAGGAAGAAAGCATCACCAAGGGGCTCTGCCGCGACGGGCGCCCTCACCACGTCGTGCCCACCAACGGGACAGCCCTCCACCGAGACGTAAGTTATTCATTAATTCGAAGGTGTGATGTTACTCAGAGATCCATAACCAGGACTTCGTCTTTTGTAGTCCGGCGAGCAGTTCTTCTCAACAGAGTTTGTCTTCGGGGGACCTTCATCCGGAGATGATGGAGAGTGAGACTGCACCCACCTCTCCGCCTCATGAAGTGGGCGACACGGAGGTGTCATCACGGAGGAGTCCGGATCTGCCGAAGCCGGCAGCTAACACGTTTAGTCACCCTGAGCCCGGAGCGTTTGGCTCCCATGAGGGGTGATGAGAAGGGTCCGGCACAGTTCAGTGTCCGGTCGGACGTACTGACAGGCCTTCTGGAGCGAGCTGCGCTCTCGGAGGAGCACCACTCTTTAATGAGCACGGTGCTCATGAAGATTTCATCCGCCACCAGCGGTTTGAATGAGGCATTTACAAGCCTGCTCAAAGGCTTTGAGGTATGTAGTGAAAAATGCACAATTTTTTGGTTATGAAGCGCGTGCTAGGTGTGCTCCCTATAGATAGTAGCCCCTGAGACTCTGGTTTCCCGCCATAGGCGGCAAACGGGGGATCATATACTAATGGCTGCGCCATACATGTGTGCAGGTATACAAGGATCCGGCAGCCGACCAGTCTGTTGAAGTTGCCGAACTAAGGAGGCAGATCGGATCCATTGATGCCGATATCACGCTGGTAAATAAACGGCTAGAGGAGTCACATGGTATGTACTCGGATTCCCTTATTATGATGTATAGGAAGATGCAAGAGGTGCATAATATTAATGCAATTTGTTTGCACTTCAGATGGTGCTACTGCAGTGGAGGCCCTGAGGGCGGAACTTGCTCAAGCCAAGGAACAAGCTGGGGCTAGCAATGCGGCTGCCCTAAAGGCGGCCAAAGAATTGAGAGCCGAATAGGCTGCGCATCACCGAAGCGAGGAAAAGATTGCCGAAATGGCTGGGGAGTTAAAAATGCCACCAACCGATACGCACTCCTCAAAAAGGAGAATAAGGGTAGTTTGGCCGAGCTGGACAAGGCACTGAATGCCGCCAAGGAGATGCGGACCGAGATCCGCAGTATGCGGGAGGAGCTCCAACAGGCCGACAAAATCGTGGCTGAGGGCTCATACTTACTGCGGACGAAGTTCTTGGATCCATAGTATGCTCCTCTGGCCGGGCGCTTGAGTCCTGCAGACGCATATGTGGACTTGGCGAATAGTATAGCTGACCCTGTCAAGTTCTTCGAGGGTCAAGGCGATGAAGAAGTGGAGAAGCTTTTCTGGTCGCAGTTCAATGCTCCCACTCGCCCGCTGCCGCTGAATGAGAAGGCGGCTGCTATGGCGGAGCTCCACAGGTTGTCCGGGCTTGCAATGCGGTCTGTAATGGACCATCTTTGGCCGAAGGGGCCTAAGCCGGACAACTATTTTGGTTTGGTGCAGCAATTCCTTGGAGCCGTGTCTCGGATTAACGCCATGAGTAGTTCAGCGTGCATAGAAGGTGCGCGGATGGCTCTAGCCCGCATTAAAGCCTATTGGACGGATATGAAGGCCACTGTAATAGCGACCCACGATCCGGCGGGAGGCCAATTTCCGGCTGAGCACTACTTGGCGCAAGTCACAGAAGGTGCCAGCCTAATAGAGGCGCAATGCTCGAAGATGTCTTGTTCGAGTGATAAGTCGAATCATTGTAGAAAACAATGTTTATTTTGAATACAAGGCAATATTTATACTTTTTGCCTGACAATATGATTGTGTCCCTTGTACGGCCGTTTTTATATGTATATGTAGTCTGAAAGATAGTAGTCGTTGGCTTTAGCCCCCACGCATACAATGTGGGGGTGTTCGTAAAAAATATGCATAATCACACTTGATCCAACGTCTTGGTCCGTTAAGGAGGTGATCGCACGCCAAACTAGGCAACCGGACTATATAGCTGTAACACTTTTGCTTAGCCATGGGAGTCTAATGGTGGGGCTATTATGTAGCCCCTGGTACATGCGCGTGTGTCCGAATGCGGGTGCGTGTGTACATGGCCGGGAAACGGCCCTTCATTAATGCGGAGGAATCTTTAGAGATTCCAGTGAGTCTTCGAGTGGTTGAACAGTCTCTCGCTGTATCATGACAGTCAGTTTTCGCCTTTCTCTACTAAGGCCCTCATCCGGAATAACCAGGGCACAATCACAGTAGTTCTCCTTTGGCCTGCCTTAGACGGTGATAACGGAACATAAGGCGGCAAACCCAGGAGTCGGGCAAACCCAACATTTGACCAAAGACATGATTCGGAGCTGATGCATATACGGCCAAACTCGTGACGCCGAACACTCCCGAGGGCATTCGGTCTTTGTAAAAGAAAATAGGCTGATGAGAGCCTATTACAAGCCCTTAATTTCTAGGTACATGCAATTAAGTCTGCCGTGGCCAAATGCCAATAACGGCAGTATCCTCTGTGGGTATAGAACCCATGGGATGGTTAAACAAGAGGCAGTAGAAAAGGTTTACACAGGGGCTTAATCTAAAAAGAAACCTGTTGAACCGGGCCCTGCTGCATGTCTGCGGCTTTGTCTCCGTTGTGCCGTATCCTGGAAGGGTATCGCGCGAACGTTGTCTGTAAGAAAAGAAAAACTCGTAGGAGAGTGCAACGTAAGTATGCGATTGATAATAAAAGTGTAAGACGTTGGCCTGCCAAGAAGGTTGAGACAAATGTGGGGCTATATTAAATATTTATACCATATTTTCCGCTATGGGGGTACATATACGGTGCCCTGGTTGAACTTTATCTGGGCTACCGGACTCGTCTAACCATGTATGTGGTCTTAATGACCAGTCTTGTATATGATATTTGGAGGCCGCTTACAGTCCGGCCGCCAGGGCCGTCGCGTGTTCCTCTGCGCATGAAAAGCGCTATTTGATTCCGCTAACGGTGATGACACCACGTGGACCGGGCATCTTGAGTGTAAGGTAGCCATAATGCGGCAATGCGTTGAAGCGGGCGAAGGCCGTTCTTCCAAGCAATGCATGATAGCCGCTTTGGAAGGGTGCGATGGTGAAGAGCAGTTCTTCCCTTAGAGTTGCCTGGGGAGCCGAATGTTACTTCCAGCACGACGGAGCCCCTGCCGTAGGCTTCAACGCCTGGTATCACCCCTTCAAAGGTGGTGTTGCTTTGGCTAATTCTAGATGGGTTTATCCCCATTCTGCGAACATTGTTCTCGTATATTAAATTGAGACTACTGCCACCGTCCATGAGGATACAGGTGAGAAGGTATCCGTCTATTATTAGGTCAAGCACCAAGGCCTGTGATCCTCCGCGCCGAATACTAATTCGGCCGTCCATGTGATCGAAAGTGATCGGACGAGACACCTAGTAGTTAGAAGTGGGTACGATGGGCTCTACCTCGTGCGCGTCTCTAAGCGCGCGTTCTTGCCTTCTCGTGAATGTGTGAGTCGTGTGGATCATGTTTACTGTCTTAACCTCTGGAGGGAATTTTTTCTGTCCCCCAGTGTTCGGCTGGTGAGGTTCGTCCTCATCTTCACTTGGTGTTTCCCTCCCTTTGTGTTCGGCATTTAATTTGCCGACCTGCTTGAAGATCCAGCACTCTCTATGGGTGTGCTTTGCAGGTTTCTCCGGGGTGCCGTGTATTTGGCATAGTCTGTCCAGAACTTTGTTCAGACCGGACGGTCCCTCTTTACTGCCTTTAAATGGCTTCTTTTGCTGATCAGGTCGAGGGGCCCTGAATTCGGCGTTGACCGTCGTGTTATCCGGGCTCTCTTCCTTGTTTTGGCGTTTGTTTTTATTATGCCGTGGCTTCCCATTGCCATTCCTTATTTCGGATGTGCTAGGGTCGCTAGTACCATTACGGGCCAGCCATCTATCTTCATCCGTGCAAAAGCGGGTCATAAGGCTTGTTAACGCTGCCATTGTCCTTGGCTTTTCTTGGCCGAGGTGTCGGGCGAGCCATTCGTCACGGATTATGTGTGTGAATGCTGCTAAGCCTTCGGCGTCCAGACAATCGACAATTTGATTCTTCTTAGTGAGGAATCTGTTCCAAAGCTTGCGGGCGGACTCTCTGGGCTGTTGGATTATGTGACTTAGATCATCTGCATCCGGAGGCCGGACATAAGTCCCTTGAAAATTGGCCCTGAAAGCATCTTTGAGTTCCTCCCAACTCCCAGTTGAGTTTTCGGGGAGGCTTTTCAACCAGTGTCTAGCTGGTCCCTTCAATTTTAACGGCAGGTATTTGATGGTGTGGAGGTCATCTCCACGAGCCATGTGAATATGTAGGATAAAATCCTCAATCCAGACCCCTGGGTCTGTCGTGCCGTCGTATGCTTCTATATTCACAGGTTTGAAGCTTTGTGGGAATTCATTGTCCAGTACTTCTTCAGTGAAGCACAGGGGGTGAGTAGCCCCTATATATCTGGACGTGTTGTGGCATGCAGTCGGCTGTTGCTATGTCCGGAGTTTATTCCGAACTGGTATTTGGCTTGTATGAGCGTTTGGGTGACCATAGTCCCACGCCAGGGGGTGTCTTTTAGATCCATATATGGACCTTGCGACACCGACTTTCTTATCCAGATGCTCACGTAGATCGTGCACGGCGTCTGTGGCCGTTCTGTTGCGGTTGTGGAGCGGTATGTCTGGTCTCCCGGTCGTATTATTCTTTGGTGGAATGGCCTCGTCGTCGAATTCTGGAAGTAGTTTGCGCTTCGGATAGCTTTTTGTATGGCGATCGTCTCCATATCTTTCTTCAGTGTCTAGCACTTTATTCCATCTACGACTGAGATTTTCCTGTGCGGCCTTGAGCCTTTGCTTCTGCTTGTTTAGACTTCTTGTGGTGGCCATAAGCTTTCTGTGGAGGTTGTCTCATTCCACTTGTTCGTCCGGGATGATGAATGCATCATCGTCCAGACTGTCTTCCTATTCTGGGGCGGTTTCATGAGCTCGTCCCTCCGAATCATTGTGATTGGATATTTGCTCCGAAATTGGTTCGGCGTGACCTGGCTCATCCTGCTCCATCACTGGGTCCATGTGATCGTGGTTGCCTTCGGAGTTTTCATGTATATCGACCCTTCTTGCGCTCTTCTCGCTATTTTTGCAATTGCTGGACTTTGAGCGGCGTCTACGCCGCCTTTTTGGCTTTTGCCCGGGTGTTTTATCTTCCGGATTATCGCTGTCGTCCTTATTGGGCATATCTACCATGTATATATATATGTCGTGTGATAAGGTATTAGTCCCGCGCCCCAGGGATTCTGGACCTTCTCCTGCATCGTCGTCCATACCGTCGATGTCTTTGGAGTCGAAGTTAAGCACGTCGGTTAAATCTTCGATCGTGGCGATGAAGTGGGTGGTGGGTGGGTGACGAATCCCTTCGTCGCCTGCCTCCCACTCGGGCCGGACATAGTTCAGCCCAGAGCCTCCTGACAAAGAAAGAGACTTTAATGAGTTCAGCATGTCACCAAAGGGCGAGTGCTGAACGATGTCCGCGGCGGTAAACTCCATTACCGGAGCCCAACCTGGCTCGGCTGGCTCAAGAGTGAGCGGACCGGGGCCAACGACCGGATACGAGTCTGGGGGCCCGGGGTTACAGGCCTCCACAGAGGTGAGACCTGTGTTCGGCTCCACCGCCAATGTGTATGTGGCCTGTGGGGCAGGGTCTACCCCTCCGTCCTTGGGCAACGCAACCTGTTCCGGATCTAGATCCGGGGTTATTGCAGGGATGATGTTCCGAGCATTGTCTGACAGCAGGTCAAGGCCGTGCTCATCGTGACTGTCTGGCGCTCCTGGCACAGGGCCGAATCCGTCAGAGATCGAGTCTCCGCGAATATCCGCCGTGTAGTTCAAGTTCCCGAACCTGATCTGGTGGCCAGGGGCGTAGCTGTCGAACTGCTCCAGATGGCCAAGTGAATTGGCCCGCAGTGCGAAGCTGTCGAACACAAAGATCTCTCCGGGGAGAAAAGTCTCACCATGGACCGTGTTGTTGACAATTGAAGACGCCATCAAGCCTTGAAGCGATGACTCAGAGGAACTCTCAATGAAAGCACCAATGTCGGTGTCAAAACCGGCGGATCTCGGGTAGGGGGTCCCGATCTGTGCATCTTAGGCTGATGGTAACAGGAAGCAAGGGACACAATGTTTACCCAGGTTTGGGCCCTCTGGATGGAGGTAAAACCCTACTTCCTGCTTGATTAATATTGAAGATATGAGTAGTACAAGAGTAGATCTACCACGAGATTATAGAGGCTAAACCCTAAGAGCTAGCCTATGATGGTATGATTGTAATTGTGATCGGCCTTCTAAGGACCATCCTCTCTGGTTTATATAGACACCGGAGAGCTAGGGTTTACATGGAGTCGGTTACAAGGAAGGAAATATAATATCCGGATCGCCAAGCTTGTCTTCCATGCAAAGGAGAGTCCCATCCGGACACGGTCCAAAGTCTTGATTCTTGTGTCTTGACGCTTCTATAGTCCGGACGATGTATATAGTCCGGCTCCCCGAATACCCCTAATCCAGGACTCCCTCAACTCCCCCTCCTAAGTATGATTATCTCTTACTAGCCATCAGGAACACACGTATTGTCTCCTTCCATCCATATGTCTATCTCGATATCTCTCGGGGCATCTTCTATCACGCACACACCTTGTCACTCGATCTCCCACCCATGTAGTCCCATCACGATCTCCAGGGGATCTCTCTATGACAAACATACACTCTCTCCTCCCCATGTCTGCATTTTCTCCGTACATCTCTTTCGACCTCTCTCCCTTGTTTGTCAGACCCATCTTGGCCACGTGCTAGGGGTCTTGCTCTCTCGGTTCCAAACAACCACACACTATCTCCTCACCTTGCCTCCGTTGTAGAAGATGCATGTGTGATATGTTTGCATAAGACACGCACGCTTTTTTCTACTTTTATCGTGTGTTGTCCATGTCTCTTTCACACACGCACACACACTTTTTTCACTCTCTCTCTCTCTCTCTCTCTCTCTCTCTCTCTCTCGTTAGGGACTCTGTCATGTCCATAAGCATATGGATGTTTTGAAAAGTCAAACCTCAGAAAAGTTTGACCAGGTATATGTGGAGAAAAACATTTACATCTGGAACGATCATTAGATTCATCACAACATGTACTTACTTCATACTATCATTTATCTTTGGTATTGTATATATAAGTAATTTCTTTATAAACTTGGTCAAAGTCTCAAAAGTTTGACTTAAAAAATGTTGGAACTACATTATCGAACGGAGGGAGTAGCTCTTTCTCTCTCTCTCTGCTATCTCTCACGGGCCTCCCCACTCAATCGAACTCTCTATACCGACAGATTATACGCTCACTGTGTCAGCGTATAGCTCCATATATTGTTTAGTTGACCGGTCAACCAATCCACATGCTGCCTTGTCAGCTCGTGTTCTGTACCTTGGTGTGCTGGCCCATGTGGCAGTGGGTGAAAATAAGTAAACTAGAGGCCCATCTGACACATGGTGAAGTAAACAAAGTTGAAACCACTCGGGGTAGCACCCCGCATGCTAGTAAATTGAGGGTGCATTGAGGAAAAACTTCTTGCGCGCGAAGGACACACTCGCGCACAATTCACCACTACGCGGTGGCATGCACAGAAGGACGCACTCGTGCACACCCAGCACACAACACACACTAGTGCACGTGTACACCGGCGTCACTGCCGGTTGAGATGGACGGCAAGGCAGCCAACAAGCGGAGGCGGCTCGAGCCAAAACTGGATCCGGCGAGCCTGGACTTCATCAGCAGCCTCCCCGATGACATGCTGCTCGTCATCATCGGCCTCCTCCCCACCAAATCTACCGTGTAGACCGCCCTACTCTCCCGGTGGTGGCGCCCCCTCTGGCGCTGCGTCCCCCTCAACCTCACCATCGACAGCTGCCTCTGTGACGGGGATTGCAAACGCATGGCCGCAGTCTCCAAGATCCTTTCATCGCACCCTGGGCCAGCCAGACGCCTTGACATCCGCATGTTCAGTACCAACTGCAAGGTCCAACCCAAGTTCGACGAGTGGTTCTTATCCCCCGCCCTAGATCTTCTCGAGGAGCTCGGCTTTGAAGCTGGACGATGTCGCTCTCTGCCGCCGTCCGCACTCCGCCTCACGCCAATCCTACGCCGCGCCAGCTTCACCTCCTGCTATGTTCCCCAGATTAATGTTGCGCCCGCTGTTGAGGATATAACTACTAAGGGTAAGCCACCCAGGAGGGGCCGGTTTACCCTCAACTACTTTGAAGCCCATAAAGACCCCGAAGATGGCGCTTTACAAATGAAGCTTAGAGGGCCAGAGCGCAAAGATAGATTAGGGCCCATAAGTTGTAAACCGCCATGATCGTGTAACTTGTGTTGTAAGATAGGAAAGGAGAGACCGAGTCGGACACTTGTATGAGCCGGCCTCGGGACTCTGTAGACCGTCCGGGCGTCAACCTATGTATATAAAGGGACGACTCGGCGGCGGTTCAGGGACAAGAAATAATAACTCGAGACCCAGGCAAAGTGTATTTGCTCCCTGATCATCAAAACCCAATCAATTACATCACAACTAGACGTAGGCTTTTACCTTCATCGAAGGGGCCGAACTAGTATAAAACTCTCGTGTCCACTGTCCGGTTTAACCCCTTCAAGCTAACCCGTCTCGATGGCTCCACGACTAAGTCCTTTCATGAGGACATCTGACGTGTTAATTACACAACAGTTGGCGCCCACCGTGGGGCTATCGCATGATGGTTTCGAGTTCTTGAACTGCAGCTTTGATGGACTCAAAGGGTACGTGGTCGGCCGGATGACCAAGAGTCATCGAAGCAAGCTCTACATCGATGACGAAGGATGTGGCCCCGAGACCGGCTCAATCGAGTACGGGTACCGGGTCCCCTTTGGCAGAATTCATGTCTTCATCGGCAAGATCGGCGAACCGGGCCCTGAGCTGGACATCTGCACCAACCACGTCGAGACGGCTCAGCGTGCGAGTCCTGCCCAGGTTAAGCCCGCCATGAAGCGTGCGTTCGTAGGATGTGTCCATGGGATCGGATCTGAACTGGTGTCCGAAGGCGAGACGGCCGTTTATTCCGACGGCGAGTCATCCACCGGTGAAACCGAGTCCCTGTATCAAGTTCAGGATGGTGTGTTCGAAGGATATTACGAGGGCAATAGTATTCCGGACCCCTTTGAACCGCCAAGTCAGGTTGCTGTTTTCATGGCCGGAACACATCCCACCTTGCAGTCTTCATCTACAGCAGCAATGAATTCTGGATCAGCGGCCGCGGCAGGAGGCTCAGTGCGCCGACTGGTCAAGTTCTCTCAGGTTTGATGGACACCTGGGCGACCTTGTTAACCACGGCAGTTACCCTGGAGATGCAGGACCAACAGAATGCGGACGTTGCGAAGCTGAAGGATCAGATAACACAGGCTAAGGAGGAACTAGCAGCTGAGGATGCTAGGATGGCTGAAGAACGGGCCGCTTTGGATGCCCAGTCACAGCAGATACATGCACAGAATTACAGGCTCATGTTGGATCAGAATGCATCAAATGACGTAATGCGGAGGAAGTATCGATCACGTATGACACCGGTCTTCGAGGGACTGAATCTCTTCAATACACCGGGGGCTGGGCCAAGTAATCCAGCGGCTGCAAACCGGACTGACGCACCTAGGGCAGCGCCGGTTCAACCACGGGTGACGGATCCACCTCGTCAAATGGATAACCCTCCGCAATACGGATCAACACCACCGAGTCACTTTTCTAGCCCTTTGGATAACATGATTGCTGCAGCATCTCGCCTGGCAGCTATTCCGATGGAGGGCGATTCACTGGCGGCGATTGAGACGTGGAGGGCCAGGGATCTTCTTCAAACCGCCGTTGTGCAGCAGCAGGCTTATTCTTATAGCCGAGACAGAATTAATTCGACCCCCCGTCCAAGCAAAAGCTATAGGAGGCACATAGATGAACTGGAGGTGTCTAGCAGTGCGCGGCGCCTTAATGTCCCTCAAGGACCCAATCCGGCGCGTGGTGAGGCAAATGCTCATGATGTGGTGGAGAATGGCAGAGCATTAAGGGAGGCCGCTTTAGCAGCACAATATGCGTGTCGTTATCAACCCGCCCCGGTTCAGCCAGCGGCGTCAGTAGACCGAGGCACCGGGCTTGCTTTCAGTTCTTGGGGAGTGCCGTGTCTCATTCCGGATCTCCGTAATGTGCGACTGCCTAAGGATTTCAAGGGTCCATGTAAGGTGCCTAATTACACCGCTGATCGGCCACCTAAGGCGTGGGTGGAAAGTAATGAGATGGCAATGGAGATGCTGGATGTGGATGAAGCGGCCTGTGCAAAGTACTTCACGATGATGTTGGAAGGGACATCCCGTACTTGGTTGAAAAGTGGGAATTGAGATTGGTCCACATGGGTTGAAGTATATGCCTCGAACGGCCATAAAGTCTCAGGCGCTTGTTGACTTCATCAATGATTGGACCGAGTTACAGGCACCATAGGACAAACCGGATAATACATACTGGACTATTCACTTTGATGGATCCAGTCAATTGGAAGGATCAGGGGCTGGAGTTGTCCTTACTTCCCCTCGAGGTGATAAAATTTGTTATGTTCTCCGCTTAATCTTTCCTTGTACTAATAATGCAGCTGAGTACGAGGCCTTACTCCATGGTCTCCGCGTGGCTAAGGAAATGAACTTAATCCGGGTTCGCTGTTTTGGATATTTTGATTTGGTGGCTCAGCAAGTTTCTAGTACTTGGGATTCTAAGGATCCACTCATGGCGGCTTATAGACGCGAGGTGGATATTATGGCAGGTCACTTTAAGGGTTATCAGGTTGAGCACATTGACCGGCGCAAAAACGAAGCAGCAGATGCTTTAAGCCGGCTGGGATCTCGGCGTAAACCGGTACCACCCAATACCTTTTTAGATATCTTGCATAACCCATCTGTTAAGTTGCCTACAGAGGAGGATTTAGCTGTTCCTGATCCGGAGGCCCAATTGGTAGCCTCTTTACATATCATTCCGGATTGGACGGTTCCATATTTGGCGTATATGAACCGAGGCAAGCTACCAGATGATGAGGTTTTAGCCAGACAGATAATCCGGTGATCCAAGTCCATGGTTATTCACAATGGTGAGTTACACCATTGCAGTGTTTCAGGCGTATTCCAATGTTGTGTTCCTCCTGAAGAAGGACAAGATATTCTACGTGAAATCCATGAAGGGGATTGTGGTCACCATGCCAGTTCAAAATCCCTGGTGGCTAAAGCTTTTCGTCATGGGTTTTATTGGTTGACAGCTCATGCTGATGCAGAGGATCTAGTAAAGCGGTGTGACGCTTGTCAAAAGTTTTCACGTTGAACTCATGTTCTGGCTCAATAGCTATGGACGATTCCTATCACTTGGCCATTTGCTACTTGGGGGCTTGATATGGTGGGACCTTTTATGCGCTCCAAGGATAAGAAGACCCACCTGTTGGTGGCGGTTGACAAGTTCACAAAATGGGTTGAAGCGGAGCCCGTCAGTAAGTGTGACGCAGCCACGGCGGTTTAATTTCTCAAAAAGATCATCTTCCGTTTTGGCTTTCCACACAGCATCATCACAGATAATGGCACGAACCTTTCTAAAGGTGAGATGGAGGAATTTTGTCAATGAGAGCACATGAGGCTTGATCTAGCGTCTGTGGCTCACCCCCAGTCTAATGGTCAAGCGGAGAGAGCTAATCAAGAAATCTTGAAGGGTATCAAGCCCCGGCTTACGGTTCCTTTGAAGCGGACGCCGGGTTGTTGGGTGGAAGAATTACCATCTGTGCTATGGAGTATAAACACCACACCAAACCGATCTACGGGTTATACACCTTTCTTCATGGTTTACGGGGCTGAGGCCGTCCTCCCAAGTGATATTCGTCATGACTCGCCCCGGGTTGCCAATTATGATGAAGCGGACAATGAGCAAGCACGCCAAGAGGCGCTGGACTTGTTAGATGAAAAACGGGGCATGGCTTTGGCTCGTTCGGCGGTTTATCAACAAGACCTGCGGCGTTATCACAGCCGCCTGGTTAAGACAAGAACCTTTCAAGAAGGAGACTTAGTGCTCCGGCTCATTCAGGATCAGACCGATATGCACAAGTTGTCCCCACCTTGGGAAGGGCCCTTTGTGGTCAGCAAGAATCTGCACAACGGATCATACTACCTCATCGACGTTCGAGACAACTCACGCAGTTCTAAGGAGGAGACCCGGCGGACATGGAACATAGCTCTCCTTCGGCCTTACTACACTTGAGCCATTGGCTTTTCTTATGTATATATTTTTTGACAATGTATATATTATGATCAATATAATAAACCGGCACCCTTTCTATAAGCAGGGCCTCTGCTGTTTTCCCTCAAATATGTTCTTGGTTACCTGGGGGCTTCGGCTGACAAAGCGGAGTACTACCTGTTGAACCGGCTATCATGCCACTATACAGCTTGGGAGCTTCACACCCAAGGGGCCCAAGAGAGTTTGGATGTTGTGCACAACTCAAACATAGGCACCCATTGAGCACAGCTCACAAAGTTACTTGGGGGCTCTTTGTGCACTTCAACAAAGAGTTTGAAAGGACCCTTGTGATATGCTATCAAGCACGTCTTGGAAGCCTGGTGTATTCACCTAAAACCCCGGGTTAACCTGCCTTCATCAAGTAAAGCCACTCCTATCCAGGTAATCCTGGCATGACCCGTCGAATGTTTGACAAGTCAATCTTTTAAAGACCCTGAACTTGTTAAAGTTAAAATGATGATTGGTTAGTTGGAGACCCATCTTAAAAGGCTTTGCAAAATGGTTTAACTCAGCGGCCTGGCAGTCCATGAAAAGCCTCGAATTTGGGCCTGGCAGCCCTTGAAAAGCCTCGACTACACGGTTTTTGTTTGCTTTTTGCAAAAAAATTACACTTTGATAAGTTTATATTGAACCAGTGTGGCTTTTCAGTCATCATATTAACCTGGTGTTTGTTAACCCGGCCTGGCTTTCAACCATAAGTTGACATACCATCTTCGTTCTTAAACCGGTGTTTCATAAAATGGTCTAGTTTTTGACTATATGTCGCCAATATGATCATCTGGTGTTCATCGTAACCCGGTATGACTCATTCAACACCAGCACGACATGGTGAGCACTATCAAACGCTCCAAGTATTGGGTTTTCACCCTTACGACAAAACCAGGTTGGTAAACCAATTAAGTGATTTAATATCACATGTATGATTCATTTCATATTTTGTCTCAGCTTTGATTATTAACTAGGCTTGGTATTGGGCATTGTGACCCGTCCGGCGGTACACCGCTCGGATAATTCTTTTTATGCAGACATCAGGATTGCATGAAATTATCATGATATATAATCAAGCACAGCAAATATCATGGATGATCAAACAAAGTCATGTATCTGCACCGCAGATCAAAGTATTTTAACTAGCCTATTATAAGGCGCTTTGAGGCCCAAAATGCTGATTGTTCTTACACCGAAGAAAGTCTGTGAAAATTGACCGATTGACGGTTTAAGATTCATTGCCAGGACGACGTGAAGTTGATGGATCTTCTGGCGTCAGTTCACCCTCCTCCTCCCAACCCAGTGGCTGGAAGGCAACGGTGGTCCAGTCGGGTTAAAGCCTGAAATACAGCTTCTTCACTTATCAGATTGGACGGTTCAACATCAGGGGCATAAGTGTGCTTACGGATTGGCGGGATAAGGTTCTGCGCTTCTGTCACAGCCGTGTCAACCCGCTGGTTCCTTTCATCATAAAAGGACCAATGAACAGTCAAGTTAGCCTCTTCAGCCAGTTGGCTTGACAGCGGACGCATCTCCTTTGTCAGGGCTTTGAGGGCTTCGTTGTCAAATGCTGACCCATCTACTTGTTCATTCGGAAAGCCCTTGGCGATATCAACTGGATCCAAGTCAGATATCCATTCTTTGGCCCGAGTCAGTGCTAGTAAAGCGCCAGCCCTCGCAGCAGATCGCTTCACCTCTTCTATCTGCGTCGGCGTCATGGATAACCTTGTTAGTGTGTCCTTGATCAATGTTGGTGCCAGTTTGTTATATGAGACTGCGCAGATAACCCGTTGTGCACCAGTATACAGTTGCTCTATCAACGTATATGCTGCCTTTAGTTTCATCCGCATGTCAGAGCCCAGATGAGCAATACGGCTACCTATAATGGTTCCACATTTTCATGTTAAACTGGTAATTTCAAGGATGGCCATTCAAGAAATTTAGAACAAGGATATTTACCAAATATTGCAGAGGTCATGAAATTTACTTGGCGCTTCAACCCAGTTAGTTCATCCGCCACCGGTTTAAGAGCTGATTCGACGTCTTCGGCCCGCTTCAACAATGCAGCCTTCTCAGTTTCCCAGTTGGTGCGTTCATTTTTGAAGCCATCTTTCAATTGCTCCATGGCTGTCAAAGCACCCTTTAGCTTTTCTTTGGCTTTAGAGGTCTCTTCTTGCTGGGACTTGATGTTTTCTTGAAGAACGGTGATTTGAGATTCTTTGATATTTCTATCGGTCTGCAAAAAGTCAGATGATGAAGCCGTTAAAGTCCCAAGGACATAACAAGTTATACACTTGGCACTTGGGGGCTAATGCGGATTGCTTTTTAAAGTGAGTATTTTATGTCCCAAGGCTCAATCCAGGTATTAAGCTTGGCACTTGGGGGCTAATGCACAATTGATCTATTATAAGTGAAGGCAATTAATAAGGACATACAGTCCCGGTTTGTCTTCAAGAGACAAACCGGCCCCTGGGGGCTACTCAGTTGAAGTGTTCTTTATGTCGAAGTCCCGGTTTATCTTTAAGAGATAACCTGGCCCTTGGGGGCTACAATGGAAGAGATATACAGAACAAAGCAAATTTCAAAAGCGTGTTTGAAGATTACCTCATAATGTTCCTTCATCAAGTTCACCAAACCGGCCTCAAAGTCACGGCTTGTGTAAAGGCGGTTTAAAAATCTGGAATGAAGCTCCTCGGTACTAAGGTTAATGAAGTTGGATAAATCAGTCTTCCCTTTCCCCTTGCCCATAGTAGCGAATTCCTCCTTGGCAGTATGTTTTGACAAGACAACCAGATTACCAGGGCTAGTGTGACCCGTGCCAGTAATAATAACATCATCATCATCACCTTTTGATGGACTTGGCGGATTGATGGTATCCCTGGCTGGGCTTGGCGGATTGGCAGCTGGGCTCGGCGGATCAGCAGCCGGACTCGTAGGAGTAGCATGAGGACTTGATGGATCAACGTGAGTGGCTGGGTCAGCTTCCAGTGGATTAGCTTCAGTGTTCTCCCCTTGTTGGGCGGAATCATCCATGACATCAGTATTTCTACCGGTGCCCTCAGGAGCCCTCTCCGGTTCAACTTCACCAATGGGGGTACTGGTTTTGGCCTTCTTGCTCAGTCGGGCTTTGGCACTGCGATATCAAAACAAAGATTAGCACAGTAAACCAAAATATAAAGGAAAAAGATGACGGGCAGTATACTTACCCAGGGACGGTTTTAAGGGGAGGCAGCTGAGTGGTTGATGAACCGCTAGACGAATTGGAAGACCCCTAATAATTTGGATCAGATGGATTAAGTGGGTATCGGAAGCAACCTTTCAAAGGATAATTTTTTTTGAGAGAACAAGAAACCTCTGGGCGACGCTTCCGGGTTGGAGTATCCGGTAAACCGAAAGAAGTGACTTGCTGGCCACTGTGCCGGGTTGTGCGACGCCCTTCAGGTTGATGTGTCTTCAAAGAAAATTTTGGATCCAAATAAGCAAGAGGGTGAAAGTATTTTACTTTCCGAACTGCGGCAAAATCTTTGAACCGGCACAAGATCTGAATCGGAGGAAAGAGAGATTACCTCTACACGGTCCGCGTGGCTGGCCTCCGCATCATCCTGGGAATAGTCATTGTCAATAAGGTGTATGAAAAAGGAACCAAGGGAGTCAAGTTCTACCTCTTGATCTGATTGATCAATGTCTTCTGGCGGATCAGAAGACTCGGCGGTTTTCTTCTTGGCTGTTCACTTTGTGACCTTGCTCTTCGCACGTGGAGCCCTAGCCGGTTTATGTTGAGTTTTCCTCTTCCAGAAGGAGCTATTGGCCTGTGAAATGAAACAAAGGAATATCAGAACATTGTTAAAGCATAGGCGGATCAAAAAACACAAGGTTACAATTTTTACCGCTGGCAGTTTGTTGGAGGTATAAAAAGGGAGCAGCCCAATTTGGCTGCATGCGGCGATCGGTTTGTCAAGCATCTTCTTCACACTTCCAGTGACTTCATCGTCGGTCATTTCTATTTCATTAAACCGTTGAGGGTCCTTGGCATCGCCGGTATACTCATGCATTAATCTGGAGCGGCGAATTAAGGGCATGATATGCCATGAAACATAACAGCGAACGAGGTCGACACCAGTCAAACCGTTGGCTAGGAGAGCCCGGAGCTTGGCGAGTTGAGGTGCATAAGTTTGTCGTTCTTTGGCAGTTAATCGTTGAGGTAACGGGTGACCATTGCTAAGCCGATGAGGGCGGTAACCTGGCAAAGGATTTTCTCCAGCAGGGGTAGTGTTCTGGCAGTAAAACCAAGTTTGGTTCCAGTCTTTGGGATGGCTGTGGTATTTTGCATGAGGGAAATCAACTTCTTTCCTCTTCTGGATTGATACCCCACCAAGTTCCGTGTTAGGACCATCAGAAAACTCAGTCTGGTGGTTTAGATGGAAAAAGTCCCGGAAGAGCTCAACAGATGGTTCCTCTTGAAGGTAAACTTCACAGAATACTTGAAAATTGCATATGTTGGATACAAAATTCGGTCCAATATCCTGTGGATGGAGTTGAAAGCTAGCAAGGACATCCAGGAAATTTTTTGATCTAGGAGGGCTGAACCCCCGGTCTAGGTGCTGCATAAAAGCAATCAGTTCTCCATCTTGAAGCTCAGGAGGGCACTCAGGGCCAGGGTCTCGCCAATGAAGGACATTTTTTGAAGCTAAAGCGCTAGTTACAACATATCCATTGATTTGTGTTCCCATGATCCGGGACGGAACCCAGTTGCAAGTAGCGAATTGCTTAGTCAGCTTGGAAAGCAAACTGAAAAGGAAAAATGAAGGCCGGTTTACAATTGATGGTTGAGGTGCACGAATAGGTGTTAAACCGGGGAATTTTGCCAAGGCATATATGTGAGTTAAACTGGAAATTACTATTCAAGTCAAAATGGCGGTTTAAGTGAGGGCTAATGGCATATGGCGGATTATCAACTACTAAAAGTTAAACCGCCCTTGGATACAAGAGGCAGAGTTGAAAATCTACTAAGTGTTGATAGAAACAGGTTTCACAATATGATAGTATAATTTTGGATGTACCGTGGTTTAGTAAGAAAATTATTCTGAGCCCTAAAATGGCGATGACAGAACACCATAAGTCTAGATGGGATCTATCAAGGCAGGAGGAGATACTACGGCGAGGTAAACTAAAGTTACAACTTTGGCCGCAGGAGGAAGATGACAAGTTCGTCTAGATTCAACAGTAAAGCAAGAAGCAGCGAACAAAGATGAACACTAATGAACACAGATGAATGCAGAAACCCTAATACAGATCTAGGGTTGAAGGGAGGAGGCTTACCAGATGCACAGGAATAGCGAAGAAGAGCCGCAGGTTTCTGGTATGATCAGGTTGATCCAGCGGCCTTGTCGATGCAGTGCTGGAAGATTGAGGGCGGCGGCGGAGCTTCAGAGCTTGAGCGTCACGAGGAGGAAGAAGAGGCACGGAAGGGGAAGAAAGAAAGGACCCCTAAGCCTATTTATAAGGCAAATGAATAAGGCAAGCACGGGAATCGAGGAGCCTAAAGCGGCAAAAGAGGGCATAGCTGTCGCCTCGATCTTTGGGAAATAGTTAATGAGGAATCTTTATTATCTTTTTATACAGAGATGACGTCATGATGATTCACTGCTACATTCAGAGGATGACGTCATGTCGGTTTACCAAGGTTGACAGGGAGAAGACATAATGGCGGTTTACGAGAATCATGAGAAGATGTTCACGGAATTTTTCTAAGTATTGAAGATTGACATGAACAGGTTCAAATCAATCTAGGACCTAATGTTGAGGATATAACTACTAAGGGTAAGCCGCCCAGGAGGGGCCAGTTTACCCTCAACTACTTTGAAGCCCATAAAGACCCCGAAGATGGTGCTTTACGGATGAAGCTTAGAGGGCTAGAGCCCAAAGATAGATTAGGGCCCATAAGTTGTAAACCGCCATGATCGTGTAACTTGTGTTGTAAGATAGGAAAGGAGAGACCGAGCCGGACACTTGTATGGCCGGCCTCAGATGTCTGAGGACCGGCCGGGCGTCAACCTATGTATATAAAGGGACGACCCGGTGGCGGTTCAGGGACAAGAAACAATAACTCGATACCCATGCAAAGCGTATTTGCTCCCTGGTCATCGAAACCCAATCAATTCCATCACAACTATACGTAGGCTTTTACCTTCATCGAAGGGGCCAAACTAGTACAAAACTCTCGTGTCCCCTGTCCGGTTTAACCCCTTCAAGCTAACCCATCGCGATGGCTCCACGACTAAGTCCTTCCATGAGGACATCTAACGTTTTAATTCCACAACACTCGCCCTTCTTCTTCCTCAACTCAAGAAGCTCGACCTCTTCGACGTTGTCATCTCGAAGAAGGCTATGGAGCACCTGCTCCGCAGCTGTACTGCGCTCGAGTACCTTCGTCTTGAGCAGATCCACGGGTTCATTAGCCTCCACATCGCCTCGACGAATCTCCGATGGATTTATGTGTCTTGCTGGCCCCGCAACAAGACATCAATTGGGAAGAGATCACTCCAGCTGTTCCACGTTATGGTCATTGAGAATGTGCCTTTCCTTGAGAGATTGCTTGTATCGGATCTGGAAGGTCCAACAAAAATCAGGGTCCTTGACGCGCCGAAATTGACAGCGTCACTGTACTCGTCTGCCAAATTCTTCGAACTCTTTATTGGATCCGTAATCGTTCAGGTACAACACTCATATTCTTCTCCGTCTTCTTGAAATTCACATTTTTAAATTTCTTGTTGATGTATTTACGACTGTCTTCCAAAAAATGATTCCCACAAGCTTGACCCAGTCCATGCGCACAGTGAAGATCTTAGCACTAAAATCTATCGGCCCCAATCTGGATCAAGTTGTTGGATTCCTTACATGCTTTCCGTGCACGGAGAAGCTACTCATCGAGGTGAAACTTCTTTCCTATAAGTAAATGGTAATCACAATGTAGCTCAATTTTTTCATAATTTTCCCAAATTACGATGACAGGTGTAGTGTTCAAAACTGCATCTACGCACTGCACCAAAAGAAATGTTTTTAGTATTTTTTCTCACGTGATCACCTACATAATTTTTATGTTGTACTACTATAGTAGCCTAGGCTAGTCATAGTGGAAAGTAACTTAGACTACTCCAGTAACTCTATGGTTACCCTAAGAGCAAGTACTACCTCCGTCCTGGTTTACTCTTCCAATTTTGTAGTATCAAAATTTGACCATAGATTTAACTGACAAAATGTTAATGCATGTCACTAAGAACTATATCGTTGGATTCGTATTTGAACATAATTTCAAATGGTGTAATTTTTAGTGACATGCATTGGCATTTTCTTAGGTAAATCTATGGTCAAAATTTTATACTAAATACGAGGTAGTATTCCCTCTGTCCCAAAATTCTTGTCTTACATTTGTTTAGATGCGGATGTATCTAACACTAAAATGTAACTAGATACATCGGTATTTAGACAAATTTAAGACAAGAATTTTTGGACGGAGGGAGTACAAAAGTGGGCTATGTAGGCCAAAACATGTGCCAAATTCACTTGTGATGCATTTGGCATCGATGCCCCTCGATTGCTCACCTGGTGCCCCAATCTGGATCACCTACTTTGCTCCGGTGCCAAATTAACTCAGGCAATGAAAAAACACTACGTGGGAGAGAGAGAGGACCGAGGCAATAAAAAACACTTGTTTGGGAGAGTGAGAGGCTGGTGTAGTTGGTTTGATTGATTTGTTTATACATGTGGGTCTGTGTGCACAGCGGTGCCAACTCTCTCACATCGCGAGAGCGGTGCCAAAATCTTTTGATGTGACATCGATGCGTATTATGTGGCATACTTTTGCGAAATATGGCATCGGCCACATAGTGGAAGGCAACAAATGCCCAAGCTCTTCACGTGCTCCTAGTTAAATGAGAGGAAACAGAAAGAGAGAGAGAGAGAGAGAGAGGGAGAGAGAGAGGGAGAGAGAGAATTTCACTAGCCAGCTGATACGTCTCCAACGTATCTACTTTTCCAAACACTTTTGCCCTTGTTTTGGACTTTAACTTGCATGATTTGAATAAAACTAACCCGGACTGACGCTGTTTTTAGCAGAACTGCCATGATGTTGTTTTATGTGTAGAAAATAAAAGTTCTCGGAATGTCCTAAAAATCCACGGAGGCACTTTTTGAAATTAATAGGAATTTCTGGGTGAAAGAAATACACCAGGGGGCCCACAGGCTGTCCACGAGATAGGGGGGCGCGCACCCCCTCCTAGGGCGCGCCCTCCTATCTCGTGGGCCCCCTGGACCTCCACCGACCTCAACTCCAACTCCATATATTCCGTCTCGCGGAGAAAAAAATCAGAAAGAAAGTTTCATCGCGTTTTACGACACGGAGCCACCGCCAAGCCCTAATCTCTCTCGGGAGGGCTGACCTGGAGTCTGTTTGGGGCTCCGGAGAGGGGGGTTCGTCGCCGTCGTCATCATCAACCATCCTCCATCACCAATTTCATGATGCTCACCAACATGCAGGAGTAATTCCATCATAGGCTTGCTGGACGGTGATGGGTTGGATGAGATTTACCATGTAATCAAGTTAGTTTTGTTAGGGTTTGATCCCTAGTATCCACTATGTTCTGAGATTGATGTTGCTATGACTTTGCTATGCTTAATGCTTGTCACTAGGGCTCGAGTGCCATGATTTCAGATCTGAACCTATTATGTTTTCATGAATATATGTGTGTTCTAGATCCTATGTTGCAAGTCTATAGTCACCTATTATGTGTTATGATCCGACAACCCCGAAGTGACAATAATCGGGATACTTCTTGGTGATGACCGTAGTTTGAGGAGTTCATGTATTCACTATGTGCTAATGCTTTGTTCCGGTTCTCTATTAGAAGGAGGCCTTAATATCCCTTAGTTTCCGCTAGGACCCCGCTGCCATGGGAGGGTAGAACAAAAGATGTCATGCAAGGTCTTTTCCATAAGCACGTATGACTATTTACGGAATACATGCCTACATTACATTGATGAACTGGAGCTAGTTCTGTGTCACCCTATGTTATAGCTATTACATGAGGAATCACATCCGGCATGATTATCCATCACTGATCCATTGCCTACGAGCTTTTCATATATTGTTCTTCGCTTATTTACTTTTCTGTTGCTACTATTACAACTGCTACAAAAACCCAAAAAAATTATCTTTACTTTTGCCACCATTACCTTTATTATCATACTACTTTGCTACTAAATACCTTGCTGCAGATACTAAGTTATCCAGGTGTGGTTGAATTGACAACTCAACTGCTAATACTCAAGAATATTCTTTGGCTCCCCTTGTGTCGAATCAATAAATTTGGGTTCTACTTCACCCTCGAAAGCTGTTGCGATCCCCTACACTTGTGGGTTATCAAGACTAATTTATGGCGCCGTTGCCGGGGAGCATAGCTCTATTCTCTGAGTCACTTGGGATTTATATCTGTTGATCACTATGAAGAACTTGGAAGACGCTAAAACCAAGTTCTATCCCTCAACTATGAGGGGAGGTAAGGAATTGCCATCTAGATCTGCACTAGATTCTCCTTCCGTTATTAGTAGGCTTGCGACACCTAAACCTTCTACTGCTATGAATTCTGATATGTCGCATGTTATTGATGACACTTCTGCTATGCATGATGAAACTACTTCTATGCGTGATACTACTTTGCCATTAGGTGAATTTCTTGATGAACAACTTGCTAGAGTTAGGGGGAATGAAAATATTGAAGATGCTATTATTGATGATAGTGATGATGAAGGTTCTCCCAATGATTATGTATTGCCTGTTTTTCCTAAGGGTTATGTTATGAATGAAGAAGCTGCTAGGGAAATCTTTTCTTGCAATGATAGATATGATCTGAATAAATTATTAGCTAAATGGAAGCAACAGTCTCTTAATGCTAGAATGAAACCCGACCCTGCTTTTGCTAATTCACCTATCTGTGTTACTGATAAGGATTATGACTTCTTTGTTGATCCTGAGATTATTACTTTAGTTGAATCTGATCCTTTTTATGGCCTTGAATATGAAACTGTTGTGGCACATCTTACCAAGTTGAATGATATAGCTACCCTGTTTACTAGTGATGAGAAGTCTCGCTATTTTTATATCCTTAAGATATTTCCGTTCTCTCTAAAGGGTGATGCTAAGACTTGGTATAATTCTCTTGCTCCTGTTTGTGTGCATAGTCCCCAGGATATGTTTTATTACTTCTCTGCTAAATATTTCCCTGCTCATAAGAAACAAGCTGCCTTGCGAGAAATATATAATTTTGTGCAAATCACAGAAGAGAGTCTCCCACAAGCTTGGGGGAGGCTTCTCCAGTTACTTAATGCTTTGCCTGATCATCCTCTCAAGAAAAATGAAATGCTTGATATCTTTTATAATGGACTAACCGATGCTTCCAAGGACTACTTGGATAGTTGTGCTGGTTGTGTTTTCAGGGAAAGAACAGTCGACGAAGCTGAAATATTATTGAATAATATGTTGACTAATGAAAATAATTGGACTCTTCCTAAGCCAATTCCTGAAGAAATTCCTGAACCAATTGAGCCAATTCCTGAGCCTATTTCTAAACCCACTCCGAAGAAGAGAGGTGTTTTATTTCTTAGTCCTGAAGATATGCAAGAGGCAAAGAAATCAATGAACGAAAAAGGTATTAAAGCTGAATATGTTAAGAATTTACCTCCTATTGAAGAAATACATGGTCTTAATATACCACATATTGAAGAACCATATTGTCTTGATAACCCGACACAGGTAGTAAAGGTAAATTCTCTCTATAGATATGATAAAGTTGAAATCCCCTCTACTAAATTTCATAGACCATGCTTAGATGAATTTGATGACTTTATGGCTAGACAAGAAAGTTTTAATGCTTATGTTGGTAGAGAGTTAAAGAATAATGCTTTCGAGATAGGACGTGTAAGTGATAATCTGGCTAGAGTTAAAGATGAACTTCACCTCGTTAGCAAATATGCTTCCATGGTTGCTACTCAAGCTGAGCAAGTACTTAAAGCTCAAAATGATTTGCTTGATGAATTAAATAATAAAAATGACTTTGCTGTTAGAGTGGCTACTAGAACTGGTAGAATGACTCAGGAACCTTTGTATCCTTAAGGCCACCCTAAGAGAATCGAGCAAGATTCTCAGAGAAATAATTTAGAGGCACCTAGTTCTTCCAAAAAGAAGAAAAAGAAAAATGATAGGACTTTGCATGCTTCTAGCGAACCTACTGTAGACACACCTGAGAATCCAAATGATATTTCTATCTCTGATGCTGAAACACAATCAGGTGATGAACATGAACCTAGTGATAATGTTAATGATAATGTTCATGTTGATGCTCAACCTAGCAAAAATAATGATGTAGAGATTGAACCTGCTGAGGATCTTGATAACCCACAATCAAAGAATCAACTTATGCTAAGAGAGATTTTGTTGCTAGGAAGCACGATAAAGAAAGAGAACCATGGGTTTAGAAACCCATGCCCTTTCCTCCTAAATCATCCAAGTCAAAGGATGATGAGGATTTTGAGCGCTTTGCTGAAATGATTAGACCTATTTTCTTACATATGCATTTAACTGATATGTTGAAAGTAAATCCTTATGCTAAGTATATGAAGGATATCATTACAAAAAAAAAGAAAGATACCAGAAGCTGAAATTTCCAGCATGCTTGCTTATTACACTTTTAAGGGTGGAATACCAAAGAAACTTGGAGATCCGAGTGTACCAACTATACCATGCTCTATTAAAAGAAATTACGTTAGAACTGCTTTATGTGATCTTGGAGCCGGTGTTAGTGTTATGCCTCTCTCTTTATATCGTAGACTTGAATTGAATAAGTTGACACCTACTGAAATATCTTTGCAAATGGCTGATAAATCAACTGCTATACCTATCGGTATTTGTGAGGATGTGCCTGTTGTGGTTGCAAATGTCACTATCTTAACAGACTTTGTTATTCTTGATATTTCCGAGGACGATAGTATGTCTATCATCCTTGGTAGACCTTTTCTTAATACTGTAGGGGCTGTTATTGATTGCAACAAAGGCAATGTCACTTTTCATGTTGATGGTAAAGAGCATACGGTGCACTTTCCGAGGAAACAATCTCAAGTTCATAGCATCAACTATTGGAAAAGTTCAAACTACTATTATTGGAGGTTTTGAATTTCCTCTCCCTACTGTCAAGAAAAAGTATGATATTCTTATTGTTGGGGATTTTCATATCCCGTTGAGGTAACTTAGTGTTATTCGAAATTTCTCCGGTTCCGTGCTATTCGGAATGAGTTTGTTAACAAGACTTGATCAACCTTATTAGTGGGTTCATTTTGACGATCACGAGATGGATGAAACTAGAAGGCACAACCTTCTGTACCCTCTTTCTACTTTCTGTTATTTAGATTAAATAAAGAAAAAATAGTATTATCCATCTGTTTTCCGAATTATCCGTGCATTAAAAAATAGTCCGAAAATAAAAGTGCTCCAAATGCCCTGCAAATTTAGTATGATTTTTTCTGGAATATTTGAGGATTTTAGGCACTGAAAACACTGCAGGAGGGGCAAGCACCAGGACACGAGAGTGGAGGGCGCACCCCCCTATAGGGCGCACCCCCTATCTTGTGGGCCCCTGGTGGCTCCCCTCCACTTATGCCAGCACCCACACACTTCATCTTCTACCCAAAAAAATCCCCATCCAGCTCAAGCACGAGTTCTAGCTCGTTTTGCTGCGATTTTCGATCTCTTAGCTCAAAGCTCCATTCACAAAACTGCTTTGGGAGATTGTTGCTTGGTATGTGACTCCTCCATTGGTCCAATTAGTTTTTGTTCTAGTGCTCTATTCATTGCAAATTTTTGCTTCACAGGTGACCATGTTCTTGAGCTTGCATGTTAAATTTTTGAGGTCCCAAGCAATTCTAATGCATGATATAGGCTCTAGGCACTTGTAGGAGTAGTTGCTACCAATCTTGTTTAGTTTTATGCACTTTTATTTTGAAGTTACTAAAAATTTCAGATTTATTTCAGAAAAAGAAATATGCTTAGAAGAATGTACCAAGGTGGTTCCTCGGTGAAGAAAGGGCCCAGGATTGGTATACGTGAGCAAGATGTAGCATTGCCGAGGGACGCGAATGTACGAGCTTGTGAGTGGCCATCCGATGATTTTATGGTCAGAGCAGGCTTTAAGGAGGAATTTTACGCGTATGTGCGTAATGCTGAGCTGGAGGACTTCTTACAAGATAAGTGTCCTCAGTACTATCAATTGACTGATTCTTTGTGTGGAGGTTTAAATATAACTGTACACGTAATTCTCCTAGTGTCCTATTTGATATTTATGATACATCTTACACCATGGACTTAGAGGATTTTACAAATGCTTGCAAACTCCCGCAGTGGGGTAATATTAATGATCCTCACAAATCTGAATTCAGATATTTTCTTGCTAGTATTACTGTGGGAGAATCTAGGGACATAGCACAAGCTACCATAGGGAGCATTCATTTTCCTGCTATACATTATTTTGCTCTCTTCAATGGTAGATGTATTAATGGCAAGGATGAAGCATGTCACATGTGTGTCCCTGATCAGTGTGTCCTCAAGAGTGTTGTGTTAGGTTATAAAGGTTATAACTTGGGGGCAATAGTTGCATGAAGGTTGCAGAATAATAGTAGAAAGGGAAATTTCTTTGGAGGAATTTATGCAACCCATGTGACTAATTATCTTAATATAGCCCCACAAGAGGGGGATATGATTTTACCCCCTGTTTATTTGGACAAAGAAGCTATGTTTAATCATCATTTTCATGAGAGGAATGAACAATTCCTCCATTATCGACTAATCTATGACAGACGCAACGTCGTCCCTGTTACTCTTCCTGCTCCCTACCTTTTTGATTATCAGGCAAAAGGAAGATATGTTGTCACCAGGTAGGAAGCAACTGAATACGAGAGGGGAGTGGAAGCAGCTCGCCAACACGCTACAGCTCAGGAGGCGGTTGCCGCTGCATCTCAGTACAACCCCAGTTTCACTTATGGATATCAGCTAGGTGATCCTTGGTATTAGACCAACTTAGGCCAAAAGCCTAAGCTCGGGGGAGTACGTATTTCTCACCGGCTTTACATTCATGTTCACACACTAGTTGTCGGTGCTCATACTCTTTCATTGTATTATCCATGGTAGTTTAAATTCCTTTTTCTAGTTTTCTTCTTGTGTGTTTGATAAACCTTGAGAAAAACCAAAAAAAAGTTAGTTTAATTTCCATGCTTGTAGTAGAAATTAAAATGAAAACCCAAAAAGATTTCTAGTTCTTCTTTTTTACTTGTTGGGAGATTTCCCGTGTAAATAGTTTTCTTTTCTTTTCTTTCCTTTGGGTGTCGAGAAGACCATATTGAAAATGCTTAGTGGCTCTCATATGCATGATTGTTTATTTAATTTAGAGCCCATATTACTTGTCTTCTCTTTTGAGTTGAATGCTTGCAGATTCCAGCTTAGTCCAATGCACGTGCACTCTTATTATTATACACATCGTTAGCTTGTGCAAATGAAAGGCAATAATGACGATATATGATGGACTTATTGGGATGAGAAAAGCTGGTATGAACTCGACCTCTCTTGTTTTTGTAAATATGATGAGTTCATCATTTCTAAGTTAGCTTATTATGAAGTAAACATATTTGCAATGACATTTAGAGATTATAGTTGCTTGTGCCATGCTTGATTAGCTTTGAGTTATAATGGTTTACCTTGCGTGCCAATGCTATTAGAATGATTTTGATGTGGTATGATGGGATGGTATCCTCCTTTAAATGAATTGAGTGACTCGACTTGGCACATGTTCACACATGTAGTTGAATTAAATCAACATAGCCTTCATGATATTTATGTTCATGGTGGATTATATCCTATTCATTCTTGTATTCGGCGTGAATTAATTTTAGTGCATGTTTATGACTGTTGTCGCTCTCTTAGTTGGTCGCTTCCCAGTCTTTTGCTAGCCTTCACCTGTACTAAGCGGGAATACTGCTTGTGCATCCAAAATCCTTAAACCCCAAAGTTGTTCCATATGAGTCCATTATACCTTCCTATATGCAGTATTTACCTGCCGTTCCAAGTAAATTTGTATGTGCCAAACTCCAAACCTTCAAATGAAATTCTATTTTGTATGCTCGCGCAACTCATGTTACAACTAGGGCTGCCTATATCTTCCATGCTAGGTGGGTTATTCTCACGAGGAGTGGACTCCGCTCCTCATTCACGAGAAAGGGTCGGTAACCAGGATGCCCAGTCCCATGATCCAAAAAGATCAAAGCTAATCAAAATAATTAAACAAAACTCCCCCAGGGCTGTTGTTCATTGGAGGCACTCGTTGTTTCGAGCAAGCCATTGATTGATGCTTGTTGGTGGTTGGGGGAGTATAAACCTTTACCATTCTGTTTGGCAATTGCCTATAATGCATGTAGTATGGAAGATACAACCATCTCATAGTTGTTGCGTTGATAGTGAAAGTATGCCCCTCAAAATGTTATTCAATCTCTATTTTAAAATCAAGCTCTGGCACCTCTAAAAATCCCTGCTTCCCTCTGCGAAGGGCCTATCTATTTAATTTTATGTTGAGTCATCACCCTTCTTATTAAAAAGCACCGGCTGGAGAGCACATTGTCATCTGCATTCATTACTATTGGTTTATATTATTATGAGAAAGTTTTGTCATTCGAGTTTTATTATTATGGCTCGCTAGCTGATGATGCTATTGATATGAGTAATTGTGAGACCTAGGTGTTATTGTTAGTATGGTTAGTTCATAGTATTTGCTGAACCTGAATGATGGCTTTTCATGTTTACAACAACAAGAGCAAACAGAGTTTGTAAAAGTTTTTCTTTATCACTTTCAGTTTATCACCTGAATTGCTTGAGGACAAGCAAAGGTTTAAGCTTGGGGGAGTTGATACGTCTCCAACGTATCTACTTTTCCAAACACTTTTGCCCTTGTTTTGGACTCTAACTTGCATGATTTGAATGAAACTAACCCGGACTGATGCTGTTTTCAGCAAAACTGCCATGATGTTGTTTTATGTGTAGAAAAGAAAAGTTCTCGGAATGTCCTGAAAATCCACGGAGGCACTTTTTGGAATTAATAAGAATTTCTGGGCAAAAGAAATAAACCAAGGGGCCCACAGGCTATCCACGAGACAGGGGGGCGCCCCCCTAGGGCGCGCCCTCCTATCTCGTGGGCCCCCTGGACCTCCACCGACCTCAACTCCAACTCCATATATTCTGTCTCGCGGAGAAAAAATCAGAGAGAAAGTTTCATCGCGTTTTACGACACGGAGCCGCCGCCAAGCCCTAATCTCTCTCGGGAGGGCTGATCTGGAGTCCGTTCGGGGCTCCGGAGAGGGGGATTCATCGCCGTCATCATCATGAACCATCCTCCATCACCAATTTCATGATGCTCACCGCCGTGCGTGAGTAATTCCATCGTAGGCTTGCGGGCGGTGATGTGTTGGATGAGATTTACCATGTAATCAAGTTAGTTTTGTTAGGGTTTGATCCCTAGTATCCCCTATGTTTTGAGATTGATGTTGCTATGACTTTGCTATGCTTAATGCTTGTCACTAGGGCCCAAGTGCCATGATTTCAGATCTGAAACTATTATGTTTTCATGAATATATGTGTGTTCTAGATCCTATCTTGCAAGTCTATAGTCACCTATTAAGTGTTATGATCCGACAACCCCGAAGTGACAATAATCGGGATACTTCTCGGTGATGACCATAGTTTGAGGAGTTCATGTATTCACTATGTGCTAATGCTTTGTTCCGGTTCTCTATTAAAAGGAGGCCTTAATATTCCTTAGTTTCCGCTAGGACCCCGCTGCCACGGGAGGGTAGGACAAAAGATGCCATGCAAGTTATTTTCCATAAGCACGTATGACTATTTACGGAATACATGCCTACATTACATTGATGAACTAGAGCTAATTTTGTGTCACCCTATGTTATACCTATTACATGAGGAATCTCATCCGGTATAGTTATCCATCACTGATCCATTGCCTACGAGCTTTTCATATATTGTTCTTCGCGTATTTACTTTTCCGTTGCTACTGTTACAACTGCTGCAAAAACCCCAAAACATTTATCTTTACTTTTTCCACTGGTACCTTTATTATCATACTACTTTGCTACTAAATACCTTGTTGCAGATACTAAGTTATCCAGGTGTGGTTGAATTGACAACTCAACTGCTAATACTCAAGAATATTCTTTGGCTCCCCTTGTGTCGAATCAATAAATTTGGGTTGTACTTCACCCTCGAAAGCTTTTGCGATCCCCTACACTTGTGGTTATCACCAGCCAGCTGCTCTAATATGTTCTCTTCTTTTGCAGATAAAAAAAGACCCGAAAGTGAAAAATGTGCTGCACTATAACAATCTGATCGAATGCCTTGATCTCCATCTTACCGAAATTGATTTGATCGACTACCGAGGCAGCACATCTGAGATTAAATTGGCCAGGTTCTTTGTTCTGGAGGCAAGTGTGATCATGGTAATGAGGTTTGACATTCTCTGGCGCAACAATGAATGGTGTGCTCATCACCGCAAGCGTCTAAGCCTAAATGACAAAGTCTCCGCAGAAGCTGAATTTGTTTTTGAAACATCAAGTGGCCAGAGACTCGAAAACTTATTTGCCCATTAGTGACTTGTCAGTGCGGTGGATTTTAGTTTGTACGATAATGCTGCATCCACCTAAAGTAACAAAAGTTCTTACGTAAACTTCCTAGTAATTCCCTCTTGTAGGTGCAACATTACTCCTAACATTTGTAATACCAGTTTAAAACTTGTAATATTGCCGTGTCCTATTCCTGTGTTTTCAAAATCATGCGAATCAAACAGGTCCTGAGTTGGTGACGATGTTGTGCCTCCCATCTTTCACCAATAGCCATCAGATCTAGATCTGACACATACAAACCAAGCTTCTCCATTTTTGCAAAAAGATGCCCGTGATACGTCCATTTTGCATCATGCTTTTATGACAATATTTATTGCATTATGGGCTGTTATTTCACGTTATGTCACGATACTTATGGCTATTCTCTCTTATTTTACAAGGTTTACATGAAGAGGGAGAATGTCGGCAGCTGGAATTCTGGGCTGGAAAAGGAGCAAATATTGGAGGCCTATTCTACGCAACTCCAAAAGTCCTGAAACTCCACATAATACCTTGAAATAAATAAAGAAAAATCATCACCAAAGATGAAGGCCAGGGGGCCCACACCCTGCTCATGAGGGTGGGGGGCGCGCCCCCTGGGCGCGCCCCCTACCTCGTGGGCCCCCTGGTGGCTCTCTGTCGTCCATCTTCTCCTATATGAAGTCTTTCGATGAGAAAAAAATAAGAAGCAACATTTCGGGACGAGACTCCGCCGCCACGATGCGGAACCTTGGCGGAACCAATCTAGGGCTCTAACAGAGTTGTTCTGCCGGGGACACTTCCCTCAGGGAGGGGGAAATCATCACCATCGTCATCACCAACGCTCCTCTCATATGGAGAGGGAAATCTCCATCAACATCTTCACCAGCACCATCTCATCTCCAAACCCTAGTTCATCTCTTGTATCCAATTCTTGTCTCCAAGTCCGGGATTGGTGCTAGTAGGTTGCTAGTAGTGTTGATTACTCCTTATAGTTGATGCTAGTTGGTTTATTTGGTGGAAGATCATATGTTCAGATGTTTTATGCACATTATTACCCCTCTGATTATGAACATGAATATGTTTTGTCAGTAATAACGTTTGTTCCTGAGGACAAGGGAGAAGTCTTGCTATTAGTAGTCATGTGAATTTGGTATTCGTTCGATATTTTGATGAGATGTATGTTGTCTAGCCTCTAGTGGTGTTATTTGAACGTCGACTACATAACACTTCACCATTATTTGGGCCTAGAGGAAGGCATTGAGAAGTAATAAGTAGATGATGGGTTGCTAGAGTGACAGAAGCTTAAACCCTAGTTTATGCGTTGCTTCGTAAGGGGCTGATTTGGATCCATATGTTTCATGCTATGGTTACGTTTACCTTAATACTTTTGTTGTAGTTGCGGATGCTTGCAATAGAGGTTAATCATAAGTGGGATGCTTGTCCAAGTAAGGGCAGTACCCAAGCACCGGTCCACCCACATATGAAATTATCAAAGTACCGAACGCGAATCATATGAGCATGATGAAAACTACCTTGACGATATTCCCATGTGTCCTCGGGAGCGCTTTTCCTATCATAAGAGTTTGTCCAGGCTTGTCCTTTGCTACAAAAAGGATTGGGCCACCTTGCTGCACCTTATTTACTTTTGTTACTTGTTGCTCGTTATAATTTATCTTATCACAAAACTATCTGTTACCACTTATTTCAGTACTTGCAAAGAATACCTTGCTGAAAACCGCTTATCATTTCCTTCTGCTCCTCGTTGGGACCGACACTCTTACTTATCGGAAGGACTATGATAGATCCCCTATACTTGTGGATCATCAGCCTGCACTTGTTCCCTATTTAAAAACAACTCCTTGTCTCTCACAATCAGCCTTATCTCCTCCCCACCACATCTAGAAGGCCATTGAAAAATCTGGCGCGATGGCCGCTGCTGGAGCCGTCCACCCACAATCTTGGTGTTCCATGCAATGCATGGCCATCTACACACAGGAAATTATGTCGAACAGGGCGAGTTGTAAGCAGGCTAGCTCTACAGCCATGATGATAGTGGCTGCAGACGGTGAGGCTGACTATGGTATGCCGAACACGGCGCCTATACTCAGGTGTCATCTCTGGCGCAGGGTCTTGTCACTTCACTGTGAGGAGCAACACGTAATAATTTAACCAATGGGTAGTATAGTGCTAGTACTCCTACTACTACATTGGTAGTACTACTACTAGTACTAGTAGCACCACCGTCTAGATTTAGGAGTACTACCATGTCCATCTGGATTTTAGTATTTGACTAGCAATATCTAGTAATGCATGTCACAAAAAATGTACTACTCCCTCAGTAAATAAATACATGGTGTTTTATTCCTATCGGCGAGAGAACTTAATGTTTTTTGCTAACTAGAGTACTAATAGGTTTACATGCAATGAACTAAACACTGCATGTCATGATTGGTAGTCTCAAGTCATTGAAAGCATGCACGGCCCACATCTCTCATTGATTGATATGTCACGAAATAAGAAACAAGGAGGGAGTTAATGCACCGTGCCTAAGTGTTTTGGGATTATTTGGTTTTCGTAATGTGACTTAGGCTGGTTGTAATGTTACACAACATTTTTTGTTTACATGCATTAACATTTTATTAGTTAAATAAGAAGGTCAAAACTTGGCGCAAAATGCAAAGGGGACCAATAAACCAGTAAACATCAAACTTCTCTCGTTTGGCCCCAACTAGAGGTCCGGTGAGATGACTATACTGCACCGACACGGAGGGGGCGCAGCTTCATTGACTTACGGCAACTGCCTTTGGGGAATGACACGTGGGCCCAGAGGGTCGCTAGCCCACCTATCATAAAGCCAAAGGCAGGTGCAGTAGAGGGCCGAGGAGTAGTACGAAATCCTACACACCTACACACGCTAACCAAAGGCAAGAGTGATCACTCGAATCGCAAGATCAGTTGACTAGAAGCTAAGCTAGACCCATGGAGGCGATGAGCGCGAGCATCAGTTGGCTGTGCCAGATGGTCCACGACACCGGCCTACGGCCCGGCACCGAGGAACGTCTCCAGGTAGTATTGCTTGAGGCCGCAAGGGCAAGGGGCCGCTTGGACGACAGCTTCGTCTCCTTGTTCGACGAGGTCCTAGTCGGTTTCCTCGACAAGTTCACCGTCATCAAGAAGCTTGTGGACGACTTTGACGTAAGCCTCCAGCTGACGCGCCCAAGCTCTGCGATGCCCGCCACCCTCAACGACCACTATGGTGACAACCTCTTCGACGCACTGGTGGCCCTGTGACTGCCCGCTGTCACGCAGCAAGACACCATCGACATAATCACCCACGTCTACGCACAAATCATCCACAAGGACTACTACAAGCAAGAGGAGGACGATAGGACACTGGCCTTCTTGGACCGTAGGGCAACCTTGGACGACACTGTTAAGAAGCACGTTGAGCTCGCCGCCAACGCCGCTGCTCCTCATACGTTGGTTGGTGACCCGGCGCACTAGAGCGTGAGGATGTTGTTGATGGATCCGTATGTATTTTTATCTTTCCGTCAAATCCATGTAGTAGTATATGATACTACAGCAATTATCTTACCTTTCGCATCAACTTCATAATTTTCGTACGTACTCCATGCATGAACGGCGCCAGAACCAAACTTCTCATTAGTCTAGGCAAAATCGTTATTTTTTATCTATCGGTCGCGCCATGGAGCAGAACCAAAATTTACAAGTTACGAGTTCAAAAGGAAAAGCCTGTCGTGTTCACGTCGCACCCCCACACGGTTGGTCCGGCATGCCGCTCAAGCGGGAATGCGTGCGGTGTTGCATTTTCACTTACAAGTGGGGCCGCAGTTGAGAAAACCGACTATCGGCAAACCCCCACCACGCCCACCGCATGATTGGTGAGAAAACAGGAGGGAGAAGAGATGGCTGTAGCACGGACTCTAAGAAAATTGGTGTCGGATGGGACTCGTGTGGGTGGCGTGTGCCGTACTGCTAGACGTGAATGCTAGTTATGGCCCATGCCACCCCACTATATCGAGCCTATATCGAGGTACGTAGAACAAATTTCCTGCAGTCCGTGCTCATCCCTCCTCTATCTCTCTTCTCACCCAGCCAGCGGACGCGTGGAGCCCATCGTGTGTTTGCTCACATGCGGTCCCACATGTCAGTGAAAACGCAAGCGGACCCACTGAACCTGCACATCTTTCACCTCGATGTGCTGGTGATGAAAAACAAATCCAATAAAGATCTTCGGTGGCCGCTTTTGGAGTTACTCAAGAGTAGTAAGATTCTATTTACAGTTTAACCCAAGATGCACATCTCGTGGCTTCAACTACCACTCAATTTTCTTTCATGACATGACCTGGATGCTAGATGTCCCACGTGTCGGCAAAAGGAGGAAGAACCCGACCAAATCTTCAGTTGTGCTCTCGGATTAGACTAGTTGTGCTAACTTAAAATTTTTATTGTGTACTCCCTCCGTTCCAAAATACTTGACTTCCATTTGTCCAAAAATGGATGTACCTATATACTAAAACATGTCTAGATACATATATATTTTGACAAATAGAAGGCATGTATTGTGCAACGGAGGGAGTAGAATGGATTCAAGTTTCTGTATTGGGAATAAGAGTACATCCATATATTGATAGAGCGCAATTTAGTAGATGTTCTATCACTTTTAGCTGGCACAGAAGCTAGAGATGAGATTAGTGCACTTGTTGATACTCCTACTAGAATAGAGGCTAGACATGAGACTAGATGCGAGGAAGCAACATCTACTTCTTTACACTCGAAGAATAAAGAAGCACGCAAGATCGAGCCTCCGTAGATAAACAATGAATGCATCGAGAAGGCACTAATCCAACTTACAGGAGTAGTAAAATGTATTCTTGTGGTTCTTTTTTTCTTTTGTCTTGCTTTTCTAGTCAAAATTATGGTTGGAGCTTGTGCAAAACGGTGGTCCGTTTGGGGTCGTGTATTGGAGTTGGCCTTACAAGTGGGACCGCAGTTAAGGAAACCGACTATCAGCAAACCCCCACCTCGCCCGCCGCGCGATGGCTGAAGTTATAGAAACGATGAGGTTGAAGAGATTGCTCTAGCACGGACTCCAAGAAATAATATGGTGTCAGATGAATGTCGTGGTGGTGGCATGTGCCGTACTCATGGACGTGAATGCTTGTTCTGGCCCATGCCACCCTACTACTCCTACTACTTACACCTACTATATAGTACTAGTATCGAGGATTCGAGGTGCTGGTTAAGTACATCGAACACATTAACATATGGCTACAGTAAAAACACCCGCCCGAAGCGCGAAGCATGTGAAGCTAGTACAAATAGTGTACTACTATTGTTGATTGGCCTCATCTGATAACCTGTTGCAATGCACGTACAATTATGTATTCGGAAAATATTTTTTTGCCTCGTCGCACCACTCACTCAGAGAAGCGACTCGAAAGCCATTCCTAAATTTAGTAAGTTTATCACATGCATATCATTTTATTACATACAACAGGTCATCAACCCACATCAACAACGAGGATACATTATAAACACTAAAGTTTTCACCACACAACAAATAAGAAGCAATGAAATGAACTTCAACTCAACTATTCCTCGGCGTTGGAAACGCTTGCTTTGAACCACAAGTGATTCTCTGGGATGGGCCATCCATTGTCGATCTGGAGACCAACGCAGGACTGATCATCCAGGCTAAAGCGGCCTACTATATCAGTACCAGGGTAGGGAACCACCCAAATGTGCGAGGTATAGACACAGTTGCTTCTCATAAATGGTAGTAACGATGTGTCAACAGAAGTTGGATCGCCTTTCACCATCATTGGATAGTTGTGTCCAAGGAAGAGCGAGTTTTCTCCAAGACTATCAATTCTGTAACAGGGAGAAGGATTTGGTGCTAGCACACTAGTATCCATCCCGAATACCATGCAACGGGTGTTGGAATAGGTCCGAAGAGTGGGACCATGGGAGACTACACCTGCTTCCTTAGCAGTAACATCATTAGTGGGTTGTATACACAAAAGAAGAGGTGATCCATCAGAATTAGTTGCCAGGCGCCAAAGAGTATATGGGCGCTGCTCGTCCTCATGCTCGTGATCATCACCATCGTCATCTTCCCCTTGGTTATAAATTTTTTCAAGTATAGGTGGTGGAATGTTCACAGGACCTTGGAAACACAAGAAGAAGGTTAATTAGTAACGGGAAACTTGCTAATCCGCATGCATGTGGATGAAACAATTATAATTACGATGGAAGACAAACATACTGAAACTACGAGTATGCCATGCAAAAACGGTGCCACGAGTGGTGGCAGCACACACAAGGCCCTCGTATTGAATTGCATCACAATACTCATCCATGTACAGAAACTGATTTTTGAGCAATATCCATCGAGTCAAACGACCAAGGATGGCAACAAGCTTGTCGAAGATAGCAACAACTTCATAGTTGTTTTAATTCCAAGAGCGGTTGGGAACTCGACAAATTGCTATCTTCCGTAGAAGACAGTCACCATGATCTTATTTGAATGTGCATACAATACCGGTGTGCTCAACATGTGGGCAGTCTGCTGAGATTTTTGGAAGTGGAACCCGGTCACGAGTGTACACATTCACAAGTTCCCACTCGCAGTTAGACCCAATGTAAACAACACAATCTCCATTTGGGCCTGCCCAAGCCTTGCCCTCAAGCGATGGCATCTTAACATACGTATCATTATCAAGCGGCGTCAACTTTCAAAGGCAAGGCCTCCGTCGTGCCGGCGCCAGTCATCAGGGTCATGGCAAAGAAGATAGGGGAGATCAAACCGCTCCTTGACTCTTGGGTTCCTTGTAATGATGTTATTAGTTGAGTCGAGAATGGGCTTGAATGAACCTGCCATGCTAGCTGAGGTGATGACGTCGCACCGATCAATGAGTTCCTCCACCACGTCATCTTTCAGATCGGGGCAAGAATAACGGGGTCGTTTCCGGCCTGTTCCCTCCATGGAGAAGATGATCGAACAATGGCAGAAGAAAGTGTGAAGGGCTAAAGGAAAATGGAGGAGGGAGAGGAAGAGCGTGCGACATCAGTTCCAAATCGAGAGGGAAAGGTGAAGAGTCCGTGGACGGTTACCAGTTTGCCACGGTTCACGAAGAGGTGCCCCGGCCTACACGTCCGTTCGGAAATACTCCTACTACTCGTCGTTGTCTCACTGATATGTTGGAACGGGACCACATGTCAACGAAACATGGTGTGTAATTTCTCGTGCAAAATGCGATCTGGCCACGTTGGCCGAGGTGCCGCATTAGTTATTGACCTTTATTTTTTTAATGGTGTGCCGTTCAGTTTTGAAGCACGACTAACTGGTACTGTACACAGAGAAAATATAAACTACTCTACCACTACTCCACCTCCAGTACTAGTAGTATAAAAAGATATATAGGCGGGAGCTTCAGTGGTTTCTTGCCAAGGGCTGCCCACTTGCTTCTTACACTACCACCCTCTCTCCAGATCTAAAAAAGAAGGCCCCTCTCTCCCTCCTCACCGGTGGTCATAGATCCGCCGGGGAAGAAAAGGACGTCCAGCGTTGACGCACTCGTCATCGGCGAGCGATGTCACACACTGATGACAAGGCCGTCCTCTCAGACCTAGCGCCCGCGCGGGATGGCCACCATCCCCAAGCTCGCTGCCGTAGTGTGTGCGGAGGACGACGACCATGAGCGAAGCCACTTCCCGCCGACCCTCAGGTATTCTACCTCTTTTCGAACCATACCCTTGTTCTATTGCCCCATCTGCAACGTCGTTGCTTGTGGATCTTTTTCCACTCCACCATCTTCCCAATTTGCTATCCTCTGCTCTGCTGGCCACGTAGGCGAAAACCATAATTTGCACTATTAAAGGAAACCCTACTTCATGCAGACTAATCCATGTCTGGGTTGAATAAGGAAAGGAAGGGAGACTGTACTGTCCAAGAGAGTAGGCATCGAACCCACATCTAGGTTAAAAATTGGAAAATCAGTAGCTAAGGAACGAGTCTCGTGTCTCTTGGTCGGAGAAGGGTAGAAAGGCATGACAACGCAATAGAGAATGACCAGGTCGGTCGGTTTGTTGTCCTCACATAGGAAAAAGGTGGCTAAAGAGAACAAAAATGGGACGTAATCCACATATGCTGCCTGGATATTTGTTGCTCTGGGCAACCATACCTCCCTCACCACTCTGCGTCCGGGGAGGTACATCGTACTGGTGTGCCCACTGTCCGAATGGGCCTCCCATGCTCTTATTGCCACTTTTTTTGCTGTTAGTATAACACCAACAGTCAAGTCAAGCAATGCTACTGCTAAAGTGATGCCACATTTAACTAATGCCGCTCTCAGTCTAATGCCACAGATAAATTTAAGCAATGCCATTTAATGTCACTGGATTATTTGAGTGTTAGCTGTTGATTGTGGATGTATTAAAGATTTTTCAGCTAAGGCATTCTAATGTTGTTCCACAGCCAGTATACCAACGATGAAACTTGTTACTACCTTCAGATTTTTACACTATTAATGCTTATAGATTACATACCTCACTTTAATGCTCATGCACAACTAGTAGACCAATGCTGAAACTTGTTACCTTTACATTTTGTATTGTTAATTCTTATAGAAACCTTCCAGTGCTAGAGTTTATTGAAATCTGTTCAGTAAAACCATTGTACTGTAGCCTGTAATAAACTAACTACTCTACTGTTGCACTAGCCACTGGATTAGTGTATATTTGTAGTATTCGAATGGTTTTGCATTAGCGTATGGACATAAATAAAGTGTGGCAAGCTTTCCCAGATATTGTGCTCAAGAAAACTACTACCTACTTTTCTAAATACTAGACTTTTGGGTACTTTAAATTGAACCGCAAAAACGTCTTATATTAAGGAACAGAGGGTGTAGAGTTCACTCAAATTGTCCCGGTAAAGCTAGTCACACCTTTGTTAAAATTAATGTTCATTATTTTATCGGAGGAGGTCTGTATGTTTGTCTCTAATGCCTGTCGACTACATACCTGACATCATGATGTAATGTTAAGTCATTTCCTTTTGTACAGTGTCACTGAATTGTCAAGGCGGTTATGGCATTTTATTTTAGTAGAACTGCACAAAATTTGCTTAAAAGAAGAGGAAATGTCAGGAATGGCTCATTTTTTCAGAAAAAACTATGTATGCCTTCCTGACATCAGCCGCTGTTGCTTTATTTATTCCTTCAAACGGGTTTATAGAAACAGTCTTGCTACCTTTTCCCATTAAGAAATTGGAATGCTTATATATGTGAGTCCATGCTTCAACTAGTGCCAACAGGGATGCTCGATTTAAGTGGAGCTGCACAAAAAGTCCAACTGGTTTAACATTAGGAGCATGTTTTTTTCCAAACCTTTATATCCAATTGGTGGCACTATGAGCTGTTCATTATGAAGGTACATGGTTTGCTACTATGTTGCTACTCTTTTTGTACTGTCATTAGATAGTAATACTAGTGGTTTGCTAGCTGCTTGATATGTTTACTAGCTGCTTGATATTTGTGCTGACAGAGATGTCTGCCCGTTGCTATTTGTCAAAAAAACAAAGTGTCCGCAATTTTGGTTGAACTGCACAAGAGAATAGTATAGTCACTGCATGCAGTGCCATTTGAAAATAGACACAAAGATTGGATAGTCACTTCATGGACTGCAAAAAAGTAGTACTGTACTATTTACTGGCCAACAATTGGTGCTTCATTCCTTTGGTTTGATTATACAATGGTCATCATTTTGCCTAAGTTAAAGTTTGTATTGCGAAAATAGTCTCGCGGTGTGATCGAGAGAAGACCAAATCATATTGCAGTGGATGTTCCTCCATCATGTGTGGTTCATTCTCATGGTTCCAGCTGTTGGTGAAACCACTTACGTTTGCTAGAGGAATTGTAGACTTCACAAACAAATTTGTCTTTCACTCTGTACTGAATGTTGGCCAAGAGAAGCATCCATGTTAGTAGGAAGAACAATTGTTTTTTCTAGATCTTTGCTTTTGGAGCTACATATTTGTATATGATCTGTGAATCATTGAAATGCATTAACATGTTGATCTTATGTATGGGAATCGTACTAGTTAGTTTTAGTTGCGATGCAAGATCCTACGTGGATGATCTTTGCTTTTGGAGCTACATATTTGTATATGATCTCTGAATCATTGAGATGCATTAACAGTTACTTATTTCTGTTCACTTAGTGTTTACAAGTTACTGATTGATCACTAGCTAGCCTACAAATGTGCTCCTGGCAGTTTTATTTGCGATGCAAGATGTGAAGTGGCAGTTTTTTTAATAAAAATGCCTACCTCTGAAGAAAATGACAAGCTACATTATTGATCCTACACGGATAAATAGCGGATCACACACGTACTACCTCCTTTACGATTTGCAGGGCTCAATTCGAGAAATGACCTACTCGATCCTACACGAATAAATAGCAGATCATACATGTACTAGTACCTCCTTTCTGGTTTGCAGGGCTTAATTCAAACCTCTCACCAACCAAGGTACTCCCTCCGTCCAAGTTTATTAGTCCCGTGAGCAAAGCAGCAAGACCAAGGCATGGCAATAATTAACGGCATGTAGAAGTTTAAGCCTAATTAATTCCAGCGATTTAAGTGGCTGCATGCGTGCCCTCAGTTGCGACTCGTTGCATGCTGCTTTGCGTACTGCCTGCGAGCGATTTCTGACATCTGGGTCCCATGCCATTGTCAACGTAGTCAATAAACGAGAGAATTGCACAATGAGCGGCTGACACCAGGGACCCAGCAAGTCGCCCAGTTTTTTTGTTTTGGGTTAATTTGATAAATGCCACTCCAAATCTGGTGTATCCGAGAAATGCCACTACAATTTCCAACCTTTGAAAATGCCATTTCATGCCATTTCTAGTGGCATTTTTCGAAGTCTGGAGTGGCGTTTTTCAAAGTTTGCAAATTGCAGTGGCGTTTTTCAAAGTTTGCAAAAATTGCAGTGGCATTTTTCAAAGTTTGGAAATTGCAGTGGCATTTTTGTGAATCACCATAATTGGAGTGTCATTTATCTAATTTGTTTTTGAGACGGAAGCAGGGTGTCAACTGGGCTATGCGGGACACTCTGGCCTGTCTAGACAGCCTTTTCTTTTATGTTTACCATAGACCAGCCCAGTAGTTTTTTTTCTTTCTGAAAATGACTAGCCCAGTATTTTTGTGATTTGTTAAGTAACTCACTTTATCAGGCCTGTTGGGCTGCAAATCTTTCAAGATGAGGAGAGCTTCATTTGGCTGGCCGAGAAAATGGCCTATCAGTAATGAGAAACGGGTTGTACATTTTGAAAACACATCAAACCAGCAATTAGTTTCAAATATCTTTTTTTCATTTTGAGATTTTAAATTGCATTGATTTTCTTGCATGGACAATTTATTGGATTTTATATTGATATACATTTATTTTTAAAATCAATCTGAATGTGACTCGAAATTTCGGGATTAAAAACAGTTTAGACCGCACCGACATATGCAAAATTTCGTATAATTTTTTAATCGTGGCCACAATATGGGCTGTAATGCTAACAAAAAGAATATGGGCTCCAAAAAACCCGTAAGAATTAGAAAATGGTTGTTATTTGAAATAATGGCAGATGGGTTGTATGCTGTTTTCCACAGATTTGAGGCTTTCCACAGATGGGTTGTCATGCTTCTTCAATCTTTGCTCTTCCTGCTCTAGCCGCTCAAACAAGCGCCGGTGGGACTGCCTGCTCCCTCCTCCCCGCGGTCGGCTATGCTGCCGCGCAGGCCTGATACGTCTCCAACGTCTCTATAATTTTTGATTGTTCCATGCTATTATATTACCCCTTTTGGATGTTTATGGGCTTTATTTTACACATTTATATCATTTTTGGGACTAACCTACTAACCGGAGTCCCAGCCCGTATTGCTGTTTTTTGCCTTTTTTAGTATTTCGAAGAAAAGGAGAGTCCAAACGGAATGAAACCTTCAGAGCGTGATTTTTGGAACGAACGTGATCCAGAGGACTTGTAGTGCAAGTCAAGAAGCAGCCGAGGTGGTCACAAGATAGGAGGGCGCCCCCCCCCTATAGGGCACGCCCCTTGTCTCATGGGCCCCTCGGACATCCACCGACGTACTTCTTCCTCCTATATAAGCCTACGTACCCCGAAAACATCCGGGGAGCACCCGAAACACAATTTCCACCGCCGTAACCTTCTGTATCCGCGAGATCTCATCTTGGAGCCTTCACCGACACTCTGCCGGAGGGGGAATCGACCATGGAGGGCTTCTATATCAACACCATAGCCCTTCCGATGAGTTGTGAGTAGTTTACCACAGATCTTCGGGTCCATAGTTATTAGCTAGATGGCTTCTTCTCTCTTTTTGGATCTCAATACAATGTTCTCCCCCTCTCTTGTGGAGATCTATTCAATGTAATCTATTTTTGCGGTGTGTTTGTCGAGATCCGATGAATTGTGGGTTTATGATCAAGTTTGTCTATGAATAATATTTGAATCTTCTCCGAATTCTTGTATGTATGATTGAGTTATCTTTGTAAGTCTCTTCGAATTATCAGTTTGGTTTGGCCTACTAGATTGATCTTTCTTGCCATGGGAGAAGTTCTTAGCTTTGGGTTCAATCTAGCGGTGTCCTTACCCAGTGACAGAAAGGGTTGCAAGGTGTCACATCCCTAGTCTGGTATGACCTAGGCTAGCTAGCTAATTGTGCATCATATTTAAAATTCATTTAAATTTGAAATGAGGATTGGTGGAACCCTCAGAATCACTTTTGAAAATGACCCAAATAAAAATTTCTCCAAAAGGGTCCAAGAAAATGCTCATGATGCCCTCTAAAAATATTGGACAGAGATAAAAATCAAAACAATATTTTTAGGAGCTCATGGACATTTTATTTTGGCTATTTGGATTAATTCGATAAATATTTGTATTGGAAATATATTTCTATATATATGAAATATGGCCCAAAAATTATGCCATTTATAAAAGAGCTCTGGTATAATAATATCCAGCTCCTGCAAAAATTGGCATAATCAAATTAAATGATTTAATATATTTATTAAATCAAACAAATGTCAGAAAAAAATAGAAAAACAGAAATAAAAGAGGGGAGAGAGACTTACCTAGCCCATCTCCAGCTGGCGGCCCAGCCCACCCCCGCTGCCTTCTGTCGTCCCCCTCCTCGGACAGAAGGACGAGGGCGCGTGCCCGACGCTCGCCGGCACGCGCGCGCGCCACCTCCCCCCCCCTGCTAGCCACCTCCTGCTTCCCCGGACCCCTCCCCATGCCACGGAGACGGCCACGCACCCCAGGCCCTCTCATTCCTCCTCC